>NW_010131432.1:0-5395 GCF_000699245.1 Pterocles gutturalis | reverse complement strand
TTCCTGCTAAATGTAGTGAAACAACACATCAGCACTGCAGCCCAGCAAACTAGAGCAACTTGTAAGTCAGGACTACACATTTAAGTTCTCAGGCAAAGCAAGATACATGATTGAAAAATAAAAAAAAACAAACAAACAAAAAAAACCTGTGTTGTCTGTTGTCTTAAACAGAGGAAGATATCAAGTTAGGTAAGCGATCTTAAACAGGAGGAAAAGCCTAACTCTTGTCTTAAGTATCCAGATACCATTAACAAAAATCAGCCCTCAACATAGCCTCTCAATCTATTTAACAAAAAGCCAAAAAACAGCCTCACACATACACATCCTTCTGATTGAAATCACATGGCGAACTTTGCAAAACTCTATAGAAATCCCACAATGAAAGAAGAGATTCAAAGTGCTTCACACAACATAAACCCCAGAAGGTTTTGCCATCTGGATTCCCAAGTAACCCGTTCCTTCATTTTTGCCTGCTAGGGTTTGCCTTCTTTCCAGACAGCTACATGAAATCCTTGGAAATTATTAGGATAGAGCTCCATTTGTCTAGTTTTCTGCCCAGGACTGCATACACGGAATTAGAGGAAAATTTCAAGTGGGCACAATTCCAAGCGGGCCTCCTGTCATTTTGGCCGATTACACTAATGATCACATTCTCAATGAAATCAACTCAGGTTTAATTGACTGTCAAGTCAGTCTGAGGTACTTTAATTTACTGCCTTGTATGGTTAATTAAAGTGCACTGAACAGGATCCAAGACTATCCTGCAAATCCTGCAACCAGCTAAAAGGCTGCTGGGTGGTTCTTTTTCACATTACAGTTCAGCTTTAAAACTCCTAAGCTGCGCTCAACAACCAGTTAAAAACACACAAAACACTTGAAAAACATTTCCCAATAAATTCTCAGCTTTTAGACCCATTTTTCTGACATCCTCATACAGCAGAAACACACCCCACTCTACCAAGACAAAAATAATGTAGAAATACCTGCCCTACTCATCCATTTATTACTTGAAAGCACAATTTCAGAATGTTTCATGCTCTACCACTTTTTAATTTCTTAGTTTAAAAAAAAACAAACACCAAAGAAAAAAAAAAGTCATCCATATTAATATTATATTAAGATCAATTTCTCACTGCATGAATGCATTAATTTTTAATTGTATAAATTACTGCAAACACAAATACTATCGGCATTTATTTGGTTAATTAAATGTTTGGCTTTCAAAATGAATACCTAAGTCTGCAAATACTTAAAGATGGAAACCTCAAAATAGCACATCAAGTTATACCCCATATATCAATGTAAAACTAACAGGTGACATATATTAGCCCGTACTTAACATTCTATACTTCATGGACACAAAAACAGATATGGCTTCTCAACTTTAGCAGCATCTCTTTAATGCCTCAGGGTATAAAACAATATCCTTCCAAAAAAAAGTTTCAATTAATTACTGCTTTTTTTCTGTCCCCAGTATCTTTATAGCATGTGCATATTTGCACTCAAATGTCAAACTCACAATTTCCTAAAAGATGTCTTAACAACAACAGCCATTTTTAGACACAGAAGACTGTCACTAGGCATTCAGCCTGGAAAGCAATAAATCTGGTGGATGCATGTTATTAATTTGAAAAGGTTTTCTGAAGAACAAGATGCCAAAGCTTTGACATAAGTCATTTGCCAAGAGTTAACTATCTAAACTCATAGTCTGATGTAGCTTCAAAACCCAGCACTACAAAAACATGAAGGAATTATGCTGGCAAGTGTCACTCAACAAAATAATAACTTGGGGGGGTGGGAAAGGGGAGAATTCACTGTAGTAACGTGCAAATTTCAGAAAAGCTTCAAAGGAATGCAAAGAACAAAGTCTTCCAAAGACTGAACTGACTTTGAGGTCATTAGCCTGGAGGAGGGGAAAAAAAAACCACGACTGGGAATAAAACACAAGAAATTAAACTACATAGGTAAAGGGAACCAGGCAAAAAAATTCACAATTTTGTTCTCAACTACTGTCATCTGCTTTCCTAACAGAGGAAAGTTCCTTGGTTTGTCCACAACCTAGCTTCTTGTCTTTGGGAGAGGGATAATATCAAATATTTACAGACAAGTTAGCTACAAGTACCAGAGCTTCCACTATGTTTGGCCAAGATCATCCTAAAGCTGAAGTCTTTTTGACGGCTTTTATAGGATTAAGTATTTGGGTCCAATTTAAAGTCTTAATTATGACATTACATGCAAATGTGAACATCCCAACATCTTTTATTTTCATTTAGGTAACATTTTGCTTTAATTCCATCTCCCCTGCAGGGGACAGTTCCTAGCTCTAGCCAGTACTGTCACAGCATAAGCTTCCCACAGCTAGGGCTGACATTCCTCAGAAGAGACCTGCATTAGCCGTACCACACCAGTCCAGAAACTGGAAGTCTGCTAAACTGCATCGTGGTTTTATAATGCAAACAAACCTTCACAAGAGGCTAAGCTGAAACAAACAGTTCATTTATTTTGTGACTGTAGCCAAGTCTGAAACCAGTAAGAGAGACGAGCCATTAACTTACTGCAGAGCTCAGGATTCAGGGCCAAGGTTGTAGGTTTAAAAATATTTGCATCAGGCATAGGCATTCTGGCACATAGTCAGAAGGCAAATATAACGGGGGTGGGGGGGAGTGTCAGAGATTAAAAACCCACAAACAGAAATCCACTTGATCCCTATGCCCATACTATGATTGACAACATTTTCTATGATCCAGTTATAACACAAAACTACACCTCTACAGAAGGACCTCGCAAAAATCCATTTGTCTGCCAGCCTGGTTTCAGTCAGTGCAATGCACAGTGCAGACAGACTCCAGCCTAGCTACAGAGCCTCACTAGAGTTAAATAATCACTCAAGCAGACCATGTACAATACACAGCTGCTGCTCCAAATGGATAATTTTAATATATTATGTTTGCCTAACAAAACAGAGCTCAGCAAAGACACTGAGAAGCAGCTCATGCCTTCCAGGTGTCTGCAGGCTGACATTCGCTTAGCTCTCAAGAAAAACAAAGTGAATCAAAGCCTTCTAACATCAACAGGTATCATAACATCTCAAAAATCAAGGAATTTCCCCCTCAGCCTCTCCACCAGGTTTATGACGGAAGACTGACAGCTCTGTTAGCACTGAGGGGGGTTCACAGGAGACAAGAAGCAACTTTCTGTTGTTTCAATGCATCCAGTGAGACAATCCAGCACAGCAAAGGCAAGAAAAGATAACAAGAATGCTTAAAAGAGGGATGAAGATAAAGTGAGCAAGCTGAAATTCATACCTGACTGACCATTCTTGGACTAAATCTTACATTTATACAACCTCACACAAGACAGTCAATATTTGTATTTTCCAGCTAAAAGTTATCATCTTCACAAATATTTAAACACATTCAGTCATCCACCCTAAAAATACATCTGAAACACCAGTCAATCTTACTTCATGTTACCACGAAGCACTCAATACCATGTTTACTTCAGGTACCAACAGAACAGTAACACAGTCTTGACTGATTTGTTTATGAATCTTTGAAGCAAGAACAGGGCTTCCCAAATCTGTTGTTGTTAAGGTATTGGAGAGGTTGGAATCTGCTGGTATTTACCAACCCGAAGCACCCTGGGTACCAAGGGGAAACATAACTCTCAGTTTGTGAGCCACAGACCGGGAGTGTACGAAGCCAGCCTCTAAAAGCGAAGTTACTTCAACTAACTCCCCTCCTGGTTGCAAAAGCTACTACAGTTCTCCAGTGTGACCGATGGGGCAATCATATCAAAAAGTGGCTTAACCACTACCAGAGTTGTGCTCAACTTAAGGAAAAGTGACAGGGCCATAGGAAAAGAAGCTTACTATCCAAATCAGAAAGAGGACTTGGCAACAGACAACAGATGGAGGCAGTGTGATGCACTTACCAATTATTAGATGTACTTAATGACAAATACACAACTTCAAATGAATATGTTAGGGAACTAATAAGCAGGAAAAGAGCTTAAAAAATTTATAAACATTGACCCTTTTTCAATCTTGCCTAGAAGAGCACTTATTTTTGTGTCAGGCTGCAAGATACCACCCTGCAAGGATACAATAAAAAGTTTTACCAATGTGCAAATTAATGGTTCTCAGCTACAGGAAGAATACAGAAAGGGAACCTATGATGCAAGTGAACTACAAGCTTCATTCTTTTCTGCAGCAGACACAGAAGCAACAGTCCCCTCCTTTAGCCCGGCATTTCTTTCATGAATTAGTAAAATAATTTGAATAAAGAATTACAACGGCAAAAACACAAATTTATAGAACTGGAGGGTATAACTAGGTTACAGGAGGCCTATGCCACCAGAATACCTCATTTGGGCCAACCTTCTCCTTCCCCTGTCACAAAAATATTAAGCACTGGAACAAGGATTGCTCCATCCCTGTCTCCTGCTCCTCTCCTACTGCCAGCTGTTCATCCTAGCAAACCAGCACAAAACAAGTTCAAAGGAAAAACCACAGGAGAGCGCACGCTTGCCACCAGGTACAGGGAACACCCCCTTTGCCTTCAGTTCCTATTTTGCATGCAAGTTTTAGATGAAGACAAAACAAAATGGACAACAGAATTACACAGCCATGTCTACAGCTGTACAGTATACTTCTGCAAGAGTCAGAAAATGACATTTTTATTGGCCTATCAGGATATGGTATGCACCAATAATTTCCAAACATGATGACTAAATGGAAAGGTTTATGGTTAGTCCACTGGGCATATCAGAGTTTCTCATTAAAAACATCTTATCTTAGGTTGTAAATTCCACTGCCTAATTAAGTCCATAGAACTGTAAGTCTATTGATTTTGCAGACAATAAAAGACACTAGAACTCTGATCTGTACTAAAAAAAATAATAATTTCAGTTGAAACATAAAGGCTTCTCATAAATTATCCTAAATATTAGCTGTAAGTCTTTTTTAGGAGGACAAACAGAAAGGTATAGACTTGGACAAAATTCAACTCAGTACTCCTGAAATTTTAGCTTTCTACTATCAAGGTAACACATATTTAGGAAGAAATTTTTCACTGTGAGGGTGGTGAGGCACTGTAACAGGTTGCCCAGAGAAGCTGTGGATGCCCCATCCCTGGAGGTGTTCAAGGCCAGGCTGGATGAGGCTTTGAGCAACCTGGGCTAGTGGAGGGTGTCCCTGCCCATGGCAGGGGGGTTGGAACTAGATGATCTTTAAGGTCCCTTCCAACCCAAACCATTCTACGATTCTATGATATCAGAATACCCAAGTGGAAAGTCCTCTGTACTTAAAGCAAAGACAGTTCCCACCCTCAAAGGAACGCAACACTGAGAGTGATCCCGTGCATTTGTACGGGACCTTTAATCCGAAGGCCATACA
>NW_010131431.1:0-283 GCF_000699245.1 Pterocles gutturalis | reverse complement strand
GGGGTCCCCACCCGTGCTGCCCCTTTGCCCCAGCGACCCCTGAGCCTCCCCTAAATCTGGGCTCACTGGATCCCCCAGAGAACATGGGATCCCCTCCAGGCCCCCCAGAATCCCTCCCAAATCTGGGCTCACCAGATCCCCCAGCAAACACTGGATCCCCCAGAGAACACTGGATCCCCTGGAGAATATGGGATCCCCTCCAGCCCCTCCAAAGACCCCCCTAAATCTGGGCTCACCAGATCCCCCAGAGAACATGGGATCCCCTCCAGGGCCCCCAGAGAAC
>NW_010131430.1:1595-1835 GCF_000699245.1 Pterocles gutturalis | reverse complement strand
CCCCTTTTTTTTTTTTCCAATTTTTAAAATTTTTTTTCCTTGTCTGCTCCTTTTTTTTTTTGTTCTTCAATTTTTAATTTTTTTTTCCCGTTTGTTCCCTTTTTTTCAATTTTTTAATTTTTTTTTTTCCGCCCAGCGCCACCGCCGCCGGGAAATAGCCGCGTAGGGAAGCGGTGAGGGGTTACCGGGCACCTCTCGAGGCTTTGAGGTCCACCTTTGGGGACAAAAATGTGTCCCTTT
>NW_010131430.1:1272-1473 GCF_000699245.1 Pterocles gutturalis | reverse complement strand
CGCGCGCGCCCCACTCACCCCGTCCTCGCTTCTGCGCTCGCTTCTCTTCTTTCCTGTCCCCTCCCTTCTCGGGGACAGTCACGGGGCCACATCCTGCCCCGTTTTGGGGACAAAAAAACTGGCCAAGGCGGGGGGTTTGTAAGCAGGGAAGAAAACTTCCCTTTTTTAAGGGCAGAGTCTGGCAGCTGTTTTCTGCCTTGC
>NW_010131430.1:0-724 GCF_000699245.1 Pterocles gutturalis | reverse complement strand
GAGGAGCTTCGTTTCCTCTTGGTGCGGTCGGGGAAGAGATCTTGGGGGGGGGTAGAAATAAAAAATAAAAGGGGTTTAGGGAGGAAAAAAAGGGTTCAGTGCAAAAGAAAAAGGATCTGGTGGAGAAAAAAGGGGTTCAGTGAAAAAAAAAAGGGGATTTGGTTAAAAAAAAAAAAAGGATTTAGAAAAAAAAAGGGTTCGGTGGGGAAAAAAAAAAAGGGATTTGGTGGGGAAAACAAAGGGGATTTGGTGGGAAAAAAGGGGGATTCGGTGGAAAGGGGATTTGGAGGGAAAAAAAAAGGGATTCGGTGGAAAAAAAAAGGGGATTCGGTGGAAAGGGGACTGGGTGAAAAAAAAGGGATTGGGTGGGGAAAAAAAAGGGGGATTGGGTGATTGGTTGGGGAAAAAAAAGGGGGATTGGGTGGGGAAAAAAAAGGGGATTCGGTGGAAAAGAAAAAGGGGATTCGGTGGAAAAGAAAAAGGGGATTCGGTGGAAAATGGGTGATGGGGACGTGGTGTCGGGGCCGAGGGAGGTGTCAGAGCGTTTACTTTGAACCGAAATCACGGAGAGCTCAAGGTTTTCGCATCATCAGCCACTTCCAGCGGGAAGAGGGGACGGGGAGGCTCTATCCGGCTCAAATCCCCCCCCAAACTCACCTTTATCCGGCTCCTCGCCCACCTCCTGCCGGAAATATTCGGCGTCGTCGCTCTCCTCCGACTGCTC
>NW_010131429.1:0-3845 GCF_000699245.1 Pterocles gutturalis | reverse complement strand
TCCCTTCCAATCTCTAACATTCTGTGAGAAGAAAAAGGAGAAGGAGAAGGAGGAAAAAGAAAGAGAAGGAGTAGAAAGAAGGAGAAGAAGGAGAAAAGGAGAAGAAGAATAGGAGGACATGGAGATAGAGATGGAGATAGAGAAGGAGAAAGAAGGAGAAGGAGGAGAAGTTGTTCTGCAGCCATATCACATCCCATGAGTCCATGCCATGGCTGTACAAGCACTGATGCTGGCACAGGAGTGAACTGGGCACTCAGCTCCTGACTCTTTTATTCACGATGTATGTTCCTTCCCAGGTAACCTCGTCTCTGAATAGTTTGAAAACTTCCTGAATCTCCTTTGCTGCAGGTGAAGCCAATCCCTCCTTTACTACCACCAGTGAACATCCAGAACACTTGATTAAATATCTATTCCTAATATTATTTCCCTTTCTTTTTTAAATTTTTTTTTTTTAATAAAAATCTGAAAATCTTCCAGCTTTTCTTTACAGGTGATATTTTTTAAACCTTTACTGATTTTCTGTTTCCTTCTGGATTCTCACAGATTTTTTCTACATTTTTGTTAATTAATCTCCCTGAAAACTTGATGCAATGCTGCAGCTGAGGCTCACAGGTGCCTCCAGAGAGAATAATCACTCTGTTGTCCTATACATGATGCTCCTGCAAATGGACTACAGGTAGTGCTGGGTGTTTTAGGCAATGCTGGAGGATCTGGGGATCCTAGGAGAAGCCCTGTGCCTTCATAAATCCATTACTGGGAGAAATACCAGTGCCTCCCACTCACCCCATTGTCAGGTCTCTGCAATCTGCTGGTGCAGCGCTTCATAAAGTTTGGTGGTTTAGCTTGTCTCAGCAAGTTTTTGGAAAGCCATTGAGAGAATCCAGACTAAACCAAAGCTGATGAAAACATGATTTCAAATCTGTGAGCAGCTTAATTTGGTCCTATCACACACTCGTTGACAGATTTGTGTGATGTTTAAGGCCATTAGAGGAATTAGCACCATGTTATTCTGGACTGAACGAGTGAATTTAATTTCTCTTCAATGTGTTACCCTCCCTGGGGTGTTTTCTCACGTGCAGACACTCTGACAGTACCGCATCAAAATCTGCACTTGCTTTTTACTGTTTTTTTTTTTAAACTAAATTTGACTTACAAACAAGTGTCATGCAAGCGTAGAGTTATGAACAAAGAACAAGCACCATGAATTCCTGTAGCTTTCAGATGTCTTGCTTGCAAAAGGCATGGAGTGGTGGGGTGGCTAAATGGGTTGTGCTTCCTCATGGTGGGCTAAAAAAAAAAAAAAAGGATTTTTTTAGTGATGTAGCAGCCTTGTCTCTCCTTTGCCCTCTGCATGCATCTCAGGGGAGATAAGTGAAACTCTGCCAACTGTTCACCCCGAGGCGGGATGCTCCTCTCCATTCCCTAGAGAAGATCCGGTTGTTGCTTATAGTGATGCCCCCCGCTCCTCTGGATGCCCCCAGACCATCAAAATTCTCCTGATAACACCCAATGAGCATCTGAGGAGGACCCCAAGTGGTCCAAGACCTTTCCTTAGTCCCGTACTTTGCTTTTTTCCATTTCTGTATTTTGGTGTTGATTTTTAGCTCATTTTTTCCCGAAGCTGGGTTTTGTGGGAGCGGTGGATGCCACGGCTTCCCTATGTGAAAAATGAGCTTTTCCTCTGCATGCGCTGAATTAATTTTAATTCAGAGCAGCCCGTTCTAGCTCATTTATGCAAACCACTCGAATCTTTGTGCCAGCACGAGAGAGAGGGAACAAGCAGCTGGGAGCGGAGGAGGCGGCTTTTTGGCAGAAGTGCCGGTTTCTGACAATTTAAAGTGGTTTTGAAACTCTGGGTGGGGCTTTGGGATTGATTTAGTCCTATGGGCTAGCTCTTCCCCCTGTTTCACCGCTGAATTGCTTTAGAAAGGCACTAACACACCGTAAATAATTTACTAAATCGACCTTTCCAAGCAGGCAAATTGTGGGCTTGCCCCAGGGATGTTGTTGGATCAGAGCTGGGACAGGCAGCGGTCCCAAACTGCAACAGGAAGTGCGATGTCCCAAGGGACAGCTTCTGTTTTTAACTATTTGAGGTTGACGATCGGCTGCTTTTATAAAATTCTCATCATGGAAGTTTTTAGAAGGAAATAACGTTGTGCTGGTAGAGCTACTTGGCTCAGCTTTTTTTTTCCCCCCCAAATTGTTTAAAAAATAATTTTAGACTGGATTTTTATGGCCTTTGCAGACTTGAGGTTTTGTTACGGCTTTGTTTAAAGGTACAGGTTTTATTCTCTTAGGGAAAAATGAAATTATTCAGAAAACAAACTCCTTAAGGACAACATCCATATAAATAATGTTTTCTGGTTGTGGTCTCTGTTGGATGGATGCACTTCGTGGATGTCCCTGATTTATATTGGTGACACGGGACCATCTGACTTTCAGGATGGGACACGTGCTCAGGGGCCACAGTTCAAGTCTAAGAATTTTTAGGGGATAAGGACTGGGACTGGACCTAAGAAAACTGCGTTCTGCTTCTAGATTTGCCCCTGGATTCTGGGAGGAATTGAGTAATAATGGGGGAATATGAACTGCCTTGAGAGCTGCCCATGAAAGGTGTTAAAAATGTGACTTGTGGAGTAATTTACCCTCTTTTCTTGCTTAATTAAAAGGTGCAAATTCCCATACTCACTTGATGTCTCAAAATGACGCTGACTGCAGCAGTTATTTTGCTCTGCTGCTGCTGCTGAAGCCTTTTACTGGCACAATAAAGACTTTAAATTAGGAATCAAATTTGCCTGTTCTTGCAGGAAGCCAAAAAAACCCCAAAACTCTGGTTTTCTCTACCAGCACACGTAACTTTTGCAGCTCAGCTTTGGGGCTGGTTCTCCTGCAGAACAGTTTAAACAACTACAGCCAAATATTAGTTCTTTTCTCGCTTGGATTTAAAAACACAAATGTTCCTTAAATTTACTGCTTGTGCTCGAGATGTTGGGGGGTCTTAATTCAGGAGGGTTGTCCAGACACTAGGAGGTGTGATTTTTAGGATTATAAAGATATTAAAATGAGGATAGGTTACTTTCAGACGGTGCTAATCACTAACTTGTCTGATTTCCCAAACATACTAATTATTTTCCAGGATGTTCCCATCTTTGAGGGTAAATCTAACAATCCTTAAGTGATTAATTTATTTTTTTTTTGTCAACAGTCCCAAGGACAGTCTACAAGGAATTGACACAGAGAGTACGAATTTGTTACGTTAGCTTTAACTTAACTTGCAACAAAGGGAGAGGGCACAGAGGGACTGGGGACCTGGCTGGGCAGGGGACAGGAGATGGCGACAGGGGATGGCTGGACAAGGCTGGACAGGGGATGGGGACAGCTGGACCAGGCTGGGATGGAGACAGAGGACAGTTGGGATAGCCCAGTCTGGGGACAGGGGATGGGGACAGCTGGCCCAGGCTGGGCTGGGGATAGGGGATGGGGACAGCCAGACCAGGCTGAGACTAGGGACAAGGGACAGCCCAGGGTAGTCTGGGGACTGGGGATGGGGAGCGCTGGCCCAGGCCGGGCTGGGAACAGGGGATGGCTGGATGAGGCTGGACAGGTGATGGGGACAGCTGGACCAGACTGGGCTGGGGCCAAGGGACAGTTGGGGTAGCCCAGTCTGGGGACAGGGGCTGGGTACAGCTGGGGAAGGCTAAGACTGGGGACAGGGGCCAGCCCAAGGTAGCCCAGGATGGGGACAGGGGCTGGGGACAGTCGGTCTAGGCTGGGCTGGGGACAGGGGTTGGGGATAGCTGGGATAGCCCAGACTGGGGACAGGGGCTGGGAACAGCTAGGAT
>NW_010131428.1:54178-61042 GCF_000699245.1 Pterocles gutturalis | reverse complement strand
GCAAAAGCAACTTGGAGCTGTCGTGAGCATCTTCGCAGCCGTGGTGGGGATGAGCGTGAGACACCGGTTTCTTTTTTTAATTTTTCTCTCTGGGTGACTCTTTAGCAGCGTCTTCTTTCCATCTACCGATGTGTGCGGAGCCTGGAAGGACCAACTTGAACCAGCTGTCCTCTGTTGGTTTAAGATTTGCAAGGCGAATCAATATTTTGTTGCCCCTCAGCCTTTATTTTTTTTTTTTTTTTTCTGAACGTCTTCTAATGTAGATGATTAATCAGTCAGGTTAGTGGCCAATTAGGCATAACCTTGTAGGAAAATAATTATGCAAGGATAGATGGGGTTTGACTGGTGATGTGATACAGTGTACACCCCGATTCCAGTGGCTGTTTCCCAGTGTGTGCAAATTCAGTGTGTTCTTGATTGAGAATGAAAATCCAAGTATAATGACAAATGTAATGTTACTTCTAGTGGAAGATTGTAATTTTCTTTGCCAGGGAAATACATGGCAGCCTAAAAGTAAAATAGGGGGAGAGGGTATAGACTGGATAGAGAGGGGCTGTTTTGTCTGGTCAGTCACAAAATGTTTTTCTCCCTTTTAAATATGGTCTTCCTAGTGCTGCTGGTTGCTTTGAATGGTTGGTTTGGAGAAATGAATTTCATTTTGGTGCCCTAGGAGTCTCAGGAGATGAGGCGCGCTGCTATGTCTGCTGAGGATAGTCGTTTTAACTGATCTTGTTAAATAATGCTATTATTAAGTGAGTGCAAATTGAAGCAAATGTATTTTTCATTGCCCACAAGTTGTGTTTCTGAGCTAAATTTCTTTTTATGACTAGAGAGGCTTTTGCACTGCAGTATTACAATACAGCCATATTAAAAAGGTCCTTGGAGCAAATAACCCTCTAATGCTGCAGCTCTGTTTTCAGTAGACTTCAGTAGTTCTGTGGGAAATAATTATGCTGGATTTAAGGAATGAGGGCTGAATTGATTGTGCTTTTTTAATTGTGGTGTTAAATTGCTTGTAGGTATTCATGTGAGTGGTAAAGCTAAATCCAAAATCTAAAAAAAAAGAAAAGCCCCAAAGCCAAATCTTTTATCTGAAATATATAATTTTTGTCTCTTTTTTTTGCAACAGGTTCTTCTAGTCTTTCCCCCTCTTCCCCTTCCCCTTCCTTCTTCCTTTAATTGACAGTGAGGTCTCCTGCTTGAATATATTTCCTTAACTAAGTGGAGTGCAGGGGTACCTGATACCATCGTTCTCTTCTGTGTATGGCTTACTCTATCTGATGCTGCAAGGAATGAAGGCAAGGAAAACTAGAGATGAAAAGGAAAGAGATTCCTGAGGCTGATGTTGTTGGTAAATGGAGTGAGGAAGGTTTATTCTGGGGAACCCCAACGCATTTTGGATGGTGGCTTCTGTGGGATGTGATGCTGAAATCACAGCATAGGTCAGTACATATCCTTCAGCGATCTCGCACCAAATTTGCTGGTGCGTACTTGGAAGGTGTGAAAAGCAGACATGGAACTAAGCGGCTTACCTTCTAATGTCAATATTTGGTGCTAAAAATTTAATTTTGAGTGGAAGACAAGCAGGTTGCTTACTCCTTTCTATCTGCAGCTCTTCATTACTGGTTTTTGTTTGCTCTAGTAAACAAACACGTATGTCTTAAAATTGAATTAAATGTATAAACTGCTTGTACCAGGGAGGGGAGAGAGAATGCCTCTTTTAAATAATAAATAAAAAATTAAAATATGCCACTGACTGGCTGAAGTGCAGTGTTGGCCTGATCACTCAAGCAGTGCCCCCAACAAACCCTCCATGCACCCTTCTCCTGGGCTGGAGGGTGGAAGTGCTCAGGGTGACATCTGCTTATCTGACAGACACTTACTGCAGAGTGGAACCCAGTGCTCTGTAATTTTGCCTCTGTAATGATTTCCTCCAGCAAGCTGGCAGAGAATTAAAATGTTTACAGTGAGGGTTTGGAAGGGTTCATCAGGATGCAGAGGGAAGGGTAGGGAAATCCTTCCACTTTTAGATCTCTCTAATCCCAAGCTTCTGTTCCTGTAGTCATGCTAATTTTTTATTGATTGTTACGGCAGCGACTGCTGTGTTTCATAGCACAGTAATGCTAACGTTTCCACTCCAGATAGAGTCATCTTAAAAAAATGGAAGTGGGAAGGAAGGAGTGGCTGAGAGAGGTGTCTTACTCCAGTCTTTTTTTCAGGTTGTTCATGAAACTGAGGCCACTGATGAACAGTTGTACACTTTTAGTTCTTTCACTGAAATTTAATTTCAAACTTTCAATCCTGTGTTTACTATAGGAATGCCAGGAAGGCTTGAGCACTACTTATCATAAGAATGCACACTTCAGTGCTCTCCAGCTCAAGCCAGTTTCTCCACTGGAGCGAAACTGTGGGAACAGATGAATGTATGGTTGAGGATGGGTATCATCCCCCATGGTGATATGAACCCTTGTGTGCAGGAGCCGAGCTGGAGTCAAGACTGGTACCCAGAGTGGCAGTACATGAGCAGCAGAAGATGGAGTTAGTCACTTCTGATGATCAGCGTTCTCCTTACCAACTCTATATGTGTGCTGCAGATCAGGAACATACTTTGGGTTTCTTTCAGCATCTTACTCTGGCATAAAATTCCCTTGCAGATCCATCTGTGCTCATCAGATGAGCCTAACTCATGCTTGTGCCTAATATTCTCTCTCTGGTACCAACATCTAATTTCCCCCCTCAGTTCCACACCGTGGTACTAGGAGTGTTTGCCACTGAAGTTGGATGCTGTTGGAGGTCCCGCATCACCTCCTTCCACACTTTGTGTGGGGAAGTGGGCATGTTGGGGCTAATCCAGCCTGGAGCTGGCAAATATGGATGGTTTCACAGCAGTGTCTATTAACTGTCACTGTCTACAGGGAGGAACGAAGAAGGGTTATGATACTCATTTTGGTATTTCCTCATGAGTATTTTCTCTGTGTTCCCTGTCCATCTTGACTGCAGGCTGCCTGCAATTGCTCTCTTGGATTTTTAAGGATGTCCTTCTGCTATCAGAGCTCTAAAGAGCAAAGTAGGTGGCATGTTTGTGATTTTACACTTCAGCAGGGATGGAGAAGCAGGCTGGAAATGAAAACCAGCCATTCTCAACTGTTGCGAAGAGTTCTTGGAAGAAGGAATGAAAAGTATTCTTTTGAGTAACCTGGGTAGCACGTGGAAATAACTCTTTATACAGTGTCTATAAAACAGCATTTTGGTTAAAATGGTCCTATTACAGGGAGTGCAGAGGGCGAAAAACCTAAGCAGTCTTGACAATCGTTTTGGGATTGTTCTACAAGAAAATCAAAGGCTTGTCAGTTTTTGCTTTTATGCACATAAATCACCTTTGCTCCTCCTGTTTCATAAAATGCGTTGGGTCAGGACTTCTCAGTTTGCCTCCATAGTATCGTGAGTACTTACAGCAGAGTACACATAACAAACAACAGGAGATTCATATTTCACAGCACTTTCATTTTTCATCGGTATGCCAAGTTAAAGAACCTCCGACTTTCCTTTAAAATAGCGTGAAGACAGTATAAGCCAGTTAAAAGGAAGGAGAATATGTTCCAATACTCCTCTTTTATCTCCACAGATTGGTGCATCCAACAGCCAACTTCTTTGATTCTTGCAACATTTAAAGATGAATGACTCTGTGGAAAAATACTGTGTGAATATTTACTCCTGTTTTAATGCAGCAGAGTTCTATCGAAACCAAAGCAACTGTAGCTGGTTCCTTCAGCTGAGGATGTGGCCCAGCAAAGGACTTTTCTAGTTGGTGGGAGGTGGGGTTTGGTACCCGACAGTTTTTTAGGAAAAAAAAAAAAATCTTATTCACATCAGTGGGATTTCTCATTTGAGAAGTTAAATACTCCTCAGTGAGAGGTGAGAGCATTACTGTGGCTCACAGAGCATTATCTCTGACTGATGTATACAAAATGTATGTTGAGATTGCCCAACACTGATAATTCCCGCACCTCTGGAGTGGCATACAGCAGCCATTTTGGGCTAGAAACATTATGCAGGAGGGGCTTGGGGAAGAGAAATGAAGAAAAACTAATCCAATTCAAACTGCAAGGGGAATTTAGGAAGCAGAATGCAATTATCCGAGTTGGATATTGGCCAGGACGTGTTAGTTAACATTTTTACTCTTGCAAGAATTGTCATGGGATCTTTAATGACGATGGATGGTCAGAGCTGTTTTACATCTCATTTGAAAGCCTGAGCTTTCACTTCGTCATGAGGATGAAGCAGATGCTTTGCCTTCCTTCAGGATATGCTGCTTTGGTCGGGGTGCTTTCCTTCCCACCAGCCCAAGGCTCTCTGGGCATGCCTGCCCTACAACTCCACGTGTCCAGGGGTCTTCTTCACCTTGAGCGAAAAGGAAGTGCAGACACTTAGCACTACCTGATATTTCCTTTCTACTTACCCTTTTTTGGAGGGGTAGGTAAAGGTGGTCTTAGGCCATCACTCCTCCCTTCCCCGGAATTTTATCATGTCAGCACTAATCTCTGCATGTGTATTAGTAGTTGCAGGTTCTTCTAGATGCTATCAACCCTAGTTAACGTGGCTGAGTGTTATATGACGTGACACACCTTGGTAGCTCAGTGTGATCTTTATAGTGGATTGTGTCAATGCATAGAAATCATTGCAGTTGCTCATTTCAGGGATTCATAAGGCTTTTTTTCTTTTTTCTTTTTTTTTTTCTTTTTTGCAAGAACACACATCAAAGCGCAGTTTTAATTTAGATAATTATGGTCTTCATATGGTGAAGTCCCCCTGTGGTTTGAATTGGCCATGGCATATTTCCCTCTCCTTCTCTAAGCTCTAGTTGTTGAGGACCAGTGGATGGAAGAATCATCTGTCAGTAGTAAAGAGATGATAAATCTTACTAAGGAGTAACTGGTGTTTGAGGAGAAAGGAGATGATATCTAAACTATTTTCTTCTCTGTAATCACTGTTTTCCTTTTAGCTATCTGAACTTGCGTCTTCTCAAAGAAAACCCCTGAAAAAAACCACTTCTCTCTAAAAAGTCACAGTTTGATTGTGAATCTATTTTAATGGCAGTGTTTTTTGGTGTCCTGGCTAGAAAAGGAGTACGGTGGCAGTATGCTTTTGGGGGGTGGGGTGAAGAGGTGTCATGTTATTTGGAGATTTAGGGATGATGCATTTTTTGTGATTTGGTCGAAGTATGGTTCTGGGAACTTGGAGGGTTGCTCGTATCTACTGGGCTATCTTTCAGTCCATTTATCAAAGTGCTTGCAGTCTGTTTAGAGGTCATGAAGCAGTGGCAGATGCTGAGATAAAATTAGATATTTATCCAGACTTTTATATATTATTTTGTTAACAAAATGTGAAGAGCAATGTAATGGTAGGGGATTTTTTTTCTTTTTTTTTCTTTTCTATTGGAAGATCTGGCCTGATATTTTGTTTTTGTGGAACCTGAAACATAAGGAGGCTATGCTTCTAAGCTGCCTATGTCACTAATACTCATGTGCAACACAGATAATTAAGAGGTAACTCTTGAAGGGTTAATACCCATAGCAAAAACTTTTACTATTTATATAGAATCTTCCCCCAAAACTCTCATGATAACATCGATGTCAATAATTTAAAATGCTGTTTCAAAGTCACTCAAAATATACATAATGTATAAAGCGATACATTTTGTATCCAAGGATTTTCTTTCTACATTCTCATGTATTTGTGGACAGTTTTGATTGTTTTGTAGTCTGTGGAACGATGGGTAAAGCCGAGATCTGCATCCATGTGTCTTGGATTTCTGGTTAGAAGTGAAGAGCTGACCACTCCAACCTGTGGTACGCAGGCTTGTATGGGGTTTCACAAGGGCAGTTGTGACTGCTCGGAGAGTCGCATCCTTTTGTTAGTCTCTCTCAGAGTTGCTTTAATATTCATGTGGGTCTTAACACTCTGATCTCCTCTTAGGATGTGAATCAAAATCCCAACTCTGAGCTTTTTAAGATGTTCAGAGTATGTGGAGTGTAGTATCAAGGAACAAAATGATTCTTTATTGTTATCTAGAAGCCCGGGAGGAAACCACTCTTCCTTATCTTTGTAGAATAACAATGTCTTTGTTCCAAGGCTTCTTCGATGAGTGTGTAAGGCCAGAGTTTGTCCATCATAAATAAAGTCAATGAGTTTAGGGACTTCACATGTAAATAAAATGCCCATTCCATCTGCCTCTGTGTGACCTGACCCACAAAATAACAACAAACGCTTCCACTGCGTGAAAGGTTTGATGAATATGTTATGTTGGCCAGGTGTAAAGCTGTGATCTGTGACATTTCATGCCTCATGTGGGCATTATGCTGTCATGCGGCACAGTGGGCTGCATTAATAGAGTCTTTGGGGATAAAGAGAGAGAATATGGACAGAAGCTGTTGTTAGGCAAAATAAATTATAGAGTAGCTCATCCAGTGTGAGAAGGATTGTGAGTGATGTCGTTTCAAACATCGTTTTTTCAGTAATTGTGCTGTTTGAATTGTGACCTACTTTAATAACATTCTATCATTTTTAATATTTCTTTATTCATTACATTTTATACACACTCAGGTGGTTTACGGCAAGCTGTGCGGAAATTGCAATGAAGGTCAAGTGCTCTTTGTGAAGATAACTTATTACTGAAAATATTAACTTGTTGTCATTATTGTTTTCCAACGTGAAATTTTATTTGTCTGGTGGATGAAGAGATGATGTTGGGCTTGTGTTCAAATGGGTGATTACTGTCAATAGACCAAAGTCCCTCCAGCCATGGGTCTGAGATGTACATGATCACTGAACAAGTCTCACTTTGAATTGATTTCTTTTTCCCTA
>NW_010131428.1:33488-54147 GCF_000699245.1 Pterocles gutturalis | reverse complement strand
CTGGTGCAGGCCGTTATTGGAAACATCTTTCAGATTAAGACTGGTTTATATAGATTTAGCGTTTAAATGCCTTCAGTTAGCTGAAGCTAAACTGGAAATTGCAACTTTCCTATTGAAATAACCATGCCTACACATGGCTTTGCAGCCTTTCAAATGAGCTTAAATTCATGCTTTGAATTATGTTAGTACAGTATTTTTCACGTGGAAAAGGCTTTGTGGCTTGGCCCACGGGGAAACTGTGTAGAGTTGGAGTCAAGCCTTGGTTGGGGTTGGAGTGTGCTCTTGATTGCTAATGCTCTCACTTCAGTTAAACCACAAACTCTTTCTAGCAGGTATCCATACAAATGACCTTCCATCAGTTGCCCTGTGGTTAGTGGACATGTGGTTGTATATTGTATGCGAGAGGTTGGAAAAATGTGTCCTGGGATCAGGATCACCGTCTTCTCAAATCATAATCCCACTTTGGTGCAACATATCTATTACTTGGTTTAGAGCTATGAAAAGACCTACCACTGGAAAAGAAGAAAACTTTTCAGCATCCCTGCTGTCTTTACAAAGTGTAACAGATGTGTTGGATACTGACGCATCATTTCTTACACGTTATCAAAAGAGAATAGTTTTATGTCAAGGTCAGCTGTGCTTGGTGTCTAAAACGTTCCCGTTTTTATTATGCATATTTGAGGTTCCCCTTAGGAATCAAGTGTAGAAAGAAAACAGAAGGGTTGCAGTGAATAGTCACAATTTTGGCTGTTGCAGCAGGTCAGGGGTTGAAGTGTTACGGTCTTATTGCATGACCAAAATTCTAGCCTGCTGGTTTGATGTGGTGGACCTAAAGGTTTCCCTGATCCAAAGCCAGAGAGACTCAGCTTTAGAAGTCATCAGTGTCTAATTTTCCTTCTGAGCTGTGTCGTTTGAATTCTGTATAGTCACATCTTCTAAGTGTAATATGGAAGAAAACGGGAGATATTAGGTAAGTGTCCTGCTTTTAAAGGTTCTGGACTGCTGTGCTAGGTTTGGGTTGGACCAGTAAATTAGGAAGATTAAGAACTGTTTTACGGAAATACAAGTGAGAGAAGCTGATCATCTGTTTTCTGAGTATGAGGTGCCCTAGACAAAGATTTCATGTCCTCCCAGCATTAAAGAGGTGGAACAGGAGAAGGTTAGCCCAGAAGAGAGACTACTTGTGCTAGAGACCTATTGAAATCATATGGAAAACTGAAGAAGGAATTGTGTTTTCCAGAAAATTAAGTGAAAGGTGTCATACAAAATGAGGCAGCAGCAGATACAGAATGAATAAAGTGCCTCACATAATGTAGAGTTACCCAGGAAAGCTGACTGCCTTGGGATGCTGTGGATGCTAAAAGCTTACACGGACCAAACGATCTTCTGGAAAAGTTTGTGGTAGCACTGAGGACTGTTGACTGGGGTGATACTGCTTCTGCTGTAGAAATGCCAGGTTCACAAATGTCTGGAGGCTGGAAATGTGTTCTGGTGAATTACTGCAATACGTGTCTGCTCTTGGTGACTGCCAAAGAGTCAAGGTTACTGAACACGCGACCAGCTGGCCCATTGCTCCGAGCCAGCGTGGCTTTCTTACATGTAGGTGAAGAACTTAGCTTAGCCAAAAGCCAGTGCGGGATAGTGCCCATCTCCTCTCCCCTGCTGTCATCTGGGTCACTCTTGACTTGAAGGTGTTTGAGCTGGACTAGAACACGGGAGAGGGTAGAGCTGTTTCTAAGAGACAGGCATCAGTGTTGGAGGAAAGGTGTTAAGTTCTACCAAGGCACTCGGTGTCGCAAAGGTGTAGAAAACTGAAGTCATTCCTTGGGTAGGTTATTTCCCTCATTTAGTGATACATGCTCTGCCCTTGCTGTTTGGTAGTGTAATGATCTGTCTGTTGGAGTTGCTTATTCTTCGCAAATACTTGTGTGGTGTATATCTGTATCGGACTGTAAGAAGCTTGTAAAGTCACCCAGCAAAACTTTGTCAGGTCAGTCCTGCTCTTCCAACCTGTTTCTCCACAGGCCGTGAATGTGCTGGTTGTGATGGTGGGTGCTGGTCTGTCCTGAGCGCCAGGAGTTGAGATGCGATGATCCATGTGCACGTGTGTCAAACAGCCTTTCCAGCTCCTGACCTAGTCTTGAAAACATCACCTTTTCAGTTTACAAATCTTGCAAATTTAAACAATCTCTGGGGGTTTTTTTTGAGTTTAGAAACCATTATATTGCATTTAAGTCATGTTTAAAGCTTTGTTCCAAGCTCATGGGAGGGAAACTCCGATTCGTTTTTATTGGAAGTGGAGAATCTTGGGTAATTGCTTGACTACAGGAATTAGGGCTTAAGAAGAACACTAAATATCATGAGACTTGTGATAAAATCTTAAGAGTGGGCAACACTGTATAAGCCACTGAACAGCTGTCAGATTGTAATTAGGTTTGATCGTTATCAGCTTGAGCCAGATTTGCACAGGCTACCTAGACATGAAAAGGCACGTGTACAGTTTCCGATCTCTCGAACAGCCCTGTCCTCCAGCTGAACAGTTCCTTGATGATGGTGATACGGAGTGATGAGGAATTTTTTCTCTTTCCTTTACAGTTTACTTTGTACAAGCTCAGTTATCTAGTCCCAGGAAACCAGGCATTCTTCCCATGTGGAGGAATGATCCAGGCTGAATATCGCTGTTGGTCCTGGAGGTTAGGGTTTGACCAGTTCATCCTTATTCTGGAGACCAAGGAAGGCCTTTTAATTCTGAGTGGCTGTCTTCAAAATTGGTTGTTTTTCTCTGGAAATGCTTGTGTGCTCTTGTAGCTTTCTGTGTAGAATTTTTGAAGAAATAAAATAGTAATCTGGTAGCAAGAATGTCCCCTCCTGCAGGGCTCTAGGGTACAGCGACATTTGTTAGTGGGAGAACCTGGAGCAGAGTTTATTAATAATTTCACTTATTACACACTGTTGCCTTCAGTTTATCGCTTTAAGTGCAAATACGTGGTGGAGTTTACACATGGCAACATTTAAAAAGCAAAGTTCAGACACTGTAATTGTGCAGTGGAGTTGCTTGGAATTATTTAATAAAGGAGCCATACAAAAAGGTTCCTGTTACTCTGATTTCATTAATAATGTATTTTGCAATGGGCTGGAGCCATTTGGCTGACAACTTTACTTTCTATATGCTGTGGAACAAATCAGTGACCAGCTAAGTTCTCATCATGGGAATGATGCTGTACGCCGTGGATGCTGAGAAATTCAGAGGGAGGTCAGGTAGCCCTTATTTCAAAAATACAAATTAGGGAATGGAGTAGCATTTCTTATCTGTCAGCAGACACCAGCAGATAGGAACAGAGACTGGAGCAGTTGTGCTTTTGTGGGAGAGTGGTGTGTCACAGAGTCATAGAACAGTTTGGGTTGGAAAGGACCTTTAAAGGTTATCAACCCCCTGCCCATTGAAGCTACTTAATTCATTCTTTTGGTATGTATCCTGATTTATTTTTTCCCCTTGATTGAAGAAGCAGTATGAACACATGCTCACTGATGTGCGTTTCGGTCTTCCAAATAATTCCACGACAGCAGTTTACGGAACAGCCAGCCTTTTTTGCCAGTGAGATTTCTTTTCCTATTTCCACCTACGAGTTTAAAACATCATATTTTACCTTGCAGATGTCGGATGCTGGCTCTCTGGTTGTGTTCACCTTTGCTTCCCCTGCAGCTCTCCCATCTGATTGGGCTCTCGGCTCCGCAGTTGCCTGACTAACTTGCTTTCTGCCTCATTTACTTCCCAACGACCGCTGAACACCGTTCCCTGAATTCAGGACCAGCTCAACTTGGTGACTGGCTGCCCAGGATGCCGCACCAGCAGTGTGTTTAGTAAATTCTCTTTAAAGATGTATAGCCATACATCTTTTGAATTGTAAAGCTAAATTTCATTAGCTTCTCCGGAAAGAAGTAGTGAACACTGGGGAAAAAATACACCAAATACACCGCTAAGGCTACTGTAAGGAAGTCCAGCTAAATGATAAAGCATCGCAGAGCTAGTGGCAAGTATGAGTAAGTACTGGTACACTCTGAAGCTAAAGCTGAAGTTCATGGTTCCCTGATATATCCTGAACATTTGTTACAAATACCAAACCAGGCCACGTGTTGAGTCATTTGTGGTGTTCGGTGTTTTGCGCTTGAACAAGTGTATGCCGAGGTTTTGGAGAGGTTAAACTTTTTTTTTTTTTCTCCCCTGAAGTTGAGACTTTCTTTCGAGTAAACCCAAGGCAACTTGAAACCACTGTCTTTGAGTTTTCAGCTCTTTTTCAATGGACACTTGTATGGGCAGATTGTGGTGTGTTTTTTTCCGTGTGTGTATTTGTAACATCTTTCTTCCATCATATTGAAGGCTCTTTTTAAAAACCCTGGGCAGGTGTGTCCTGGCTCTTTTGAAGTTCAGGGAGGGCACTGTGGCTGCCTACCTTTGTACTATCTTAATAAAAAAACCCACAAAAAACCCGAAAACCCTTTCATCTGTACATTTCAAATAATATCAATTTTCCCACCTAACAAAGATGGTCACTTTCTGGTTTCAGAATTCCAGTTTCTTAAATGTTGGAATGTAGCTGGCCATGCTAACACCAAAGAAAGAAAATGATACATAAACTCAAGTCGTCTTGATCTAATTCCTTAGCTAGTTAAGCCAACTAATAAAATAAAATTGGGGCTGAGATATAGCATTCATGTGCTTTTCTGAAGAGATCTGATTTATGATTTTAATGTTTGCTATTTTGTAGGTGGCATGTTATTTTCAGAGCTCAGCATTGAAGCCAGGTAGCTGCTCGTGCATATTTTGGAGGAAGGGAGAGAGAAGAGAACTGGACAGTGATCTTGTTTTTTGGTTTTGTTTTGGAGGAGGCTGAATTTGAGACAAACTTGGCACTGCTCCATAGCAGAGGAGCTTGCAGTGATGCTGCAGTTGTGTTGGTGCCACTGCGGATGCAAAGGCTAAAACAAATCACAATGAACTGAGAGGAGCAGATGGGGCAAGTGAGAAGTTGGGAAATCATTCAAAGTGTTAGACACCGAACAATTTCAATTTTCCCGAGACAGGCGGGTGCTGTGGCACAACATGGCTCTTTTTGACACTCAACACACGTGAGACACTTTTGGAATAAAAGCTGCATCAGGTGTTCTGTTTCCAAATTTTCCTGCCTGAGGGATAGTGTTTGCATTTGGCAAGGATGCCTGTAAGGGGGCTGGGTGGTGAAAACAAGCTCGCAATAAATCCTTTCAGGTGTTTTTGTTGACAGCTCTGAGCATAGTGTGTCTCTACAAGACATGGGTGATGTTCTTCCTCCTGAGACAAAAAAAGGAATTTTTGGGGGTGTCACAAAGCTGTGGGAGTAAAAGATTATGACATTTTCAGAAGAAAGAGGAGGTATCTTGATTTTAATGTCCTCCTTAAAGGATACCATCTTCCTGTAGAATGGGAGTACCAAAAGAGTAAATGCCTCACTTTGATAAAGCTGAATGTTGGAAGTTTGGGTGTCTTCACGTGTGCAAAACCCAGGCAGCGACCCTCGGAGATGTGACAAAGCTGCTCTGTCTCCCAGTCCTTCCCATCCTTGGTTTTGCCTTGTGCTAGCAGTGGTTTTTTGGGTGCCAGGTTACTAGAAGCTCAGGTAAGCCTGTCACTGTAGCATAAACCATGTTTTTCTGGTATTTGTTGTTTATAACTGCATAAATAGATGATAGATAATTCATGCTTTAAATGCTGTGGGGCACAGAAAAGTTGGGTGTAGGAAAAATGTGTACGATAAGGCATGGTTCCAGCAGAAAGAAAAGGAACTGGAAAAGCAGTTGGATTCTTTCCATCTACCCTACAAAGAAGAAAATTGGTTTTCAGGAAATATAGGTCATGGCACTGTTCTGGCATCTTGATGTTAGTGTTTTGTAAGTACAGTGTATTGCTAGCAGCACAATTTGGGACTCCCATTAGAGCTGTTCTTTGCTGTCAGACTTAAAGGCCATTTAATATCCCTTATCTGATCTAATGCACTCTTCACACAGACAAAGAAAATTTAGAAGGTGGTGTGAGTTTGGGTTGTGGTGTGGTTTTTTTTTTTGTTTTATAAATTAAGTTATTAAAGGCCACTTGGGAGATTCTTCCTGCTGTTTCACCCAAAAGTCAGTTATTTCGGTAAGGACCCAAGGATCTGTGAATGGGGCAGTGAAACTAAATTCTTCTCCCCTTTCCATGGCAAAACACAGAAAAAAAGAAAAAAGAAACCTTGTGTTGCTGTGCCACAGGGTTTTACAGGTATAAGCTTATTACTGGGAAAAAAATTGGCTTTTTGGACATGGCATTCACCTTTGATTAGGAGATCTAATTTCTAATCTAATTTCTATCTGTTGGAAAAAATATTCAAGGCAGCTGTGTTATCAGAGTCAGGTTGCCTGTGTTCTCTGAGTCCAGCACCAGGACAGTGTCTGTGGTGTTTGCAGAAGAGGAGAAAAGGACCAACAAGATGTCTGGGGACGGGAGACAACACTGCTCCCATCTTAGAAACCGTGCCACTGAAAAGTAGAGAGAGTAGGTGATTTTTCTGTGTAGTTGTGTACGACTGGGTACTGTGAACAATAGAGAGGCCAAGATGAAAACGGAAGGGTGGGCAGGAAATTTGGGTGAGGAGCTGCAGCTACACGGGGTTTTGCTTGTTTTCTTTAGAGGTGTGGTGCAGTGGCGTAAGCACAGCGATGTGATTCATCTCCTCAGCCCACTGCGATGGTGCGCGCTCTCTTCTCTTCTTTACCTGGCTTCTGGTGAAACAGAAATAATAGCTAGCTTTCTGGTATGATGCAGTCCGATGCAGCTTTGAAGTAGAATGGAGATGTGTGTGTGTGGATATATATATATTTTTTTTTTTTTTCAGGTTGCTTTGAGATGTTCTTCATATTCTCCAGCTTTTGTAACAGTGGGTCAACCCGATAGTGGTAGGGATGCAGGCAGCCTTCTCGTATCCATCCAACAGCGCTTCTGTAGTTGTAGCAATTACGTGCTGTGTGTAAATACACCTGACTTGCTAAAACTGCTTCATATTCACATAGGTTTTATTTTTAAATATTTTATCTCAAATGCGGCTGGAGGTTTTTCAAGCTCACTGTACTAAGTAGAGCCGCAGTGAATCGAAACCCTTTTGTTTCCATTGAAGTTCTCGCAAGTTATTGCTGCTCAGTCTGGATATTTTCAGGCGCGACAAAGATATAAGACTGCAACTACAGATTTTTATTGCTGCCCCAATGTATTTCCAGTGTGACGTTATTACTTCAGAGTTCATTAGGAGCAAACAAAAGCAGTGGAAAGCACACGGCTGGTAAGGCAGTGCTGCACAGCACGGCGCGCGCTCTGCGGGCTGATGAGCTTTGGAATAAGCAGGAGCCCAACAGTTTCCTCTGCAGCTTGCCTGAAGATTTCCTAAACCCCTAACCACTTTCATTCGTTATCTGCTGGTACACGTGGATAAGAAATAGGCTTTTTTTTATAAACAGGCAATAAAGAAAATTTCCTGTGGTGACAAGTAGGATTTTTCTTTTGGGTTGATCTAAGTATCAAACCACTCTTATGAATCTTAGTTTCTTGGTTTCTTAGTTTCTTCTTATCATTTGAAGCAGGATTTGGAGGACCTATTCTTTGCATCCTAAACATGATTGTGTGTGTGTGTGGGTGGGTGTTTTTAATCTTAAAAATACTTTGTGGATTACTCTAGCCTCACTGTTTCCTTCTTCAGTGGGAATGTGGGGTACATTGAAGGGCTTGAACATCGCACTGGGACACTCACACATTTGACCAGTTGCTGTTTGAGTCATCTGACTTGGGTGGCATCTCGAAGACCAAGGTTAGAAGCCTTAATTCCTGAGAATCATAGGTGGGGAATGAAGAAAACAGAGTTTTATGGGAAAGGCACTGCGTAGGATGCATAATGCCGATGTGTTGAAGACAACTCTGTGATTGCTTTCAAGCAACCATCATTAAAATTGCATGTTCTGTTAGATATTTGTTCTTTGATGGTTTTTCAGCATTATGAGGATTGTAAATATATTATTTTTCAGATTAAAAAAACCCCACAAATATAATATCCTTAATGATGTTTTTGTTTTTATTATATTTTTTTATATAAGCATGCAAAAAGGAGTGAAGAGGAAGCCCTAGCAGTTGTATGTATCTGATTGAGATGCGTAGATTCCTATACATAAATTATTATTGGATGCAGTTGTATGAACAAATGGAAAAGCTGAGTTTAGGACCCCTTGAAAATAACCTGTTTCTGTTAGACTTGCATATCATTTAGATACATGCTTGTCTACGCAGTGTATAATTTTTCACTGGCTCTTTCGGAGGTAGTTTTGGAAGGCGAAATGTGTCGTATGAATATGGTACTTCAAATTGTAGAATGCTTCCATGAGAAAATATAGGATTAGTCTGCAAATAATCTCTTCAAAGGCCCTATTACAATTCTGAACTCTCAGATGGCTTGGCTCGTCTTTGCTGCTGCTTTAGAGGGACAGGGAATGTTAAAACCATTTACATGAATTGTCACAAAATAATTTTGTGGTTGATCCTGCCTGACATGACGTTTCACAACATGATGGAAAATTCCTAAATGTTTTCTTCAGTTTGATGCTCAAGAAGCACTTAAAAGTGCTCATTTCTTTAAGAATTATTTTCTCTCTTTATATCCAATTCATAGATTATGGTCAAGTGTTCATTTTTATGGTATTTACAAGAAATCAGTTGAGCCAGCTTTCTCATAACACCCCTCCCTCTCCTTCTACACCCTGCCCGGATACATCCTTGCAGCATCAGGGAACAAAGAGAGTTGAGATTCTGAGACATGCTCAGATTTGATTTAATAATGCATTTTCCTGTAATAAATTTTTGAGAGGCTAGGTTGTTCGTGGCCAAAGATTCTAAGGTTATGTCCATTTTATTAAAGACTGATGGTTAATAAGTTTTTCAGCTGTCTAATATTTTAATTGAGGATGAAATTCCTGGTCTTGTAGTTCCAAACCATTTGAGTGTGTGTTTGGCTCTTTCTGCTCAACCCACAGATGTCTAGTGATACTCTTCTCTCTAACTTCTCCTTCCCTTAGTGGTAAAGCATCCTGGTTTCCTCTTCACGTGGACTGGGAGTTTGTCAGTGATAGCCTGCTCTGGGTATTGAACTCTTGGAAGAAGCTCAGATTAATGGGGAAATCTCTCTACCCAATTCATCAAACTGTATTGTCTGTTTGGGCTGAATCGCAGAAGATGGAGTTGTCCCTTAGAGCGTTAGCTACAGAGTCTTAAGTCTGCTTGTGGAAAATTATGCTGTTGGATCCAAGGCTTTAGATGTGACTGCAGGCATACTGGCTGGAGTGAAACCAGTTCAGAGGTTGTACTGAAATCTGAAGGCTGCTGTTGGAGCAGCTGTGGTGTGGTAAATTCATGCTCCATCTATTCACCCAAGTCTAGAAAACAGAGCACGCTATAGTTAGATCAAGATAGAGCGACAATGTGCTGGTGTGTGTGTTGTGTCAAAACTGAAATGTGATCTCGTGTTTCCAGACTGGAGGTATCTGTGAAACATCTCATGGTACTAGTGATGCTTCAGGATTCACATGGGATTGCTGGAATTGGATCAAGAGTTTACTGCAGTGAACGGCTTGACGTCTGTAATTGGTCAAGTATGATCATTCTGGGTGACAGCACTGACGGTTGGACTGGTGGGTCAGTATTTGGAGAACAGCTGTGTGAGAATGGCCATAACTCCTGATAGGCGAGGTCAGCCTTGCTCTTCCTGTTAGAGAATTCTTCTGGCTGTCTCGCTTCCCTCCAAGTGGAATTGGGGTTTTACTGTTAGCCTTTGGGAAGGGTATTCTCTGCCAGACTGTTCCACACTTAGGGTGGCTGTTCTGACCTACCATCACTAGCAAGACTTTCTAAAGTCTGACAGATCACTTTGGATGATACGGCAGATTCAGGGAGAAAGAAAGCGTGTGGGGTGTTGGTGGTACAATCCGGACTCCAAGCCTGAGCTAACCAGGAATCCAAAGTGCCTGTTTGTCCCCTTGCAATGAGAAAAAAAATCATGCTTGGTTGGTTCCTGGTTTTGTTGCCTTGGTTAGGGTGACTCTACAAGGGTGTTCCCCTTTAGAAGGGATATTTCAGTGACTTTGGAGGTGGGTAGAATTCAGACTCTTCCTGCAGTTGCTTTAGCTCAGAGCTTCACTTGCTTGGGTAACACATTTGTTTTAGTCTGTCATTTTGTGGCTTGGCCTTTGTGTTCCCCATGAAGGAGGTGTGCAGCTTGGGAAGCGCTGGGTACCCAGCGATGCCGATGGTTACACAGCCAGTGCTGCTTGCTGGGGGAGGTTGTAGAACAGGTTGTGGTGAGAGAGCTCCGAGGAGCAAAGCATGTCACACATCATCAGGTTGTAGAAGTGTGGAGATGGCACGTCGACACTGTTACATGGTCCCCTCTGGACGCTTGTGACCAGGTGATGAGACTGATTTTTTACAGAACTTCAGCTGCCTTTCGCAAGTTCACGATAATTTATCGGGCTGTGTACTTAGAGTGAGCGAGTCTTTTTGAACATCAGTTTGTGTTCAGTGGAATTACTGGTTTAAAAGGTGGCTCCACCGTACGTTAAATAGCCAAACTGGTTCCGGAATTCAAAGGCATCAGACCATTTTGTTACCGTAGTGAGCATAGCAGGAAATTTTTGCTAAATATTGAGGTTGTATTTGTTGAGATGCACCAGAGTCATAATCTGGGTTATTCTGCAATAGGAATAATGTAGCTAGCAGAGTACTCTTAACGAAAACTTCCAGGCATCCTCTGTTTTCAGATATTGGTCAGAAATGTCTTATTCTGTCAAATAATAAGGCTGCTTAGTTCTGTTTAGAGCACTAGGGAATCTCTTCGGACAAAGCCAGTGGAAGCAAACAATGTGTTTGAGGGTGAGACAGGAGACAAAGTGAGCATGAATGATCTGAACCCAGGACACGGCTGAGGAGCCGGGTCAGTTCCTGACACAGCTTCCAGCTGGCGCATGGGCTACAGCAACCATTGTCTGGATCTTCTCCTGTTTTTCTGGTGTGAATATGTTGGATTAAAAAGCTGTTAACAAGTAAAAAAAGAGTAAATGTAAAAAAAGTGGGAAGGATCCCATATGAAGCAGAAAAAGGTTCTGTTTCTGTGATGGGTTTCCAACTGATGTGGTCACAGTGCTGCAATAAACTGATGGAGGGATCCCCAAGGTAAAAACAAACGCTGGACAAAGTCTGGGCAGGGACATCTGACCCTGGATAGATGTTATCTATGAAACCTTCCTCTGTTTGCTATCCCATAATGTTTCTTTAGCCTTTTTCAGTCACCAGTTTTCACTCACCCTATTCGCAGACACCAGTTTTGGCCAACAGACCCCAGTTCACTCTTGGCTATTCACTAGACGTGCCCTCAAGGCAGTCTGTAGACTGTTGGATCGGGTATTTTCATCTGATCCTTTGTTTCTTTCTCTTTTCCATCTTTGCCGATGATGCTTGGTGAGGCTGGTGGGAGCATTTTGTAAACCTTTGTTAACCCTCCTCGCAGCTGAGGCCAACATCACGGCGGCTTGCTCAGCTCAGACTGCATCACCCTCTTCCATGGAGCCGTTCGCTGTGTCTGCGGGCTGCTGTCGTGGGGAGCTTGTCAGCTGGGATTTGTCACCTGGGGATGACGCCGGAATGCCGCGTTGCTGGCTGCGCAGCAAGCAGCTCTTGCTAGGAAGGCTGCTGTTGACCAGGGCTTGTGACCACGCTGCTTTGGCTACTGAGATTCCTGATGTGCACTGAGCTATGCTGTGGATCAGTCCCCACGCGGAGGCTGACGTGGGACGCGGTGACCTTTTCAGGATGCCCTGGTCTCCCCTGGAGATGCCTCCCTGCCACCAAAGATCAGTTGCATCCATCAGTTGTAGGAAGTTCACGGCTGCTATTTTGGGCAAGGTTGGATTTTATTACTTTTCAAATTTACCTTTGGTCAGACTTTTTTTTCCTGAGATGAGGAATAGCTGCTGTGGCTGCACTGATTGTTGTTTATGGTGTATTTCTAACTTACAGAAAAATGCCTGCAGCTCAGGGTAGGCACACGTAAAAATGTGTATTTATGAATTTAAAATTACAAACACTTTTTTTGTTTGTGTGGGGTGTTTCGCGGGGTTTTTTTTTCTCTCAAATAAGTCCTATAACGAGTTGATCCTTCAACTCACCCACAAATAAGACGGTTCCGGTGAGAGAGGCTGTTTTATGGGATTCATTTTGGAAGCTATTCAGGGAAATTACTGTAGGCTTTTTGAGCAAATTAGTGAGAGCATGGAAGGACCACAAAAAGGCTTTTCCCCTTGAGATTTACAGAATCTTATGAAGGGAAGAAAAAAAACCCCATGGTAATTAAAGAATTTTTTTTATAATGAAATAAAATTATGCAAGCTCTGTTTTTGAACTTGGGTAAGTTCTGAGCTATTTCTGCTAGTGAAAATTTTATTTTAAATTGAGGCTTTTAGAAGGGAAAGGAAATTACTTAATCAGTGCTTCAAATGTGTGTGTATATATGGGGGTTGTGTGGGTATCCCCTTTGCAATATGTTAAGGAGTTTGGATTTGGATGTTAAAAAATATATTCATAACTCGTAGGTGTGAAATGATCAGGGCACCTCATCTGGTGGGTTGTGGGAACCTCAGGAGCTCAGCTCGTGATGAATGTAATTAGCTGAGTTCACCTGAAGTGTTTATCCTGGGGAAAAAACAGTGAATCAAATCTCTGGGTCTTTGACAGGGACTTTTCAATCATTTGAATTGGAGAGGGGCATTGCTTGTTGCTTGAATTAGGTTAATATTTTGTGGGTGTACTGCTGAGACAGCCGTGATTCAGGGTGTGAGGAACTGGGGAGATTATTCATGGACCTCTGCTGTTGAACAGAATCATGTCTTTGACTCTTAATAGCATAGGTTGCGAAGGGAAAAATCAGATGGATGGAATAACGTCATCTGATCCTTGGAATAACTTAATCTGACTCTTGTAAATGTTGGACACTCGTGGACAGCATGATGTTGAAATGCAGGGAGTGGAGTAGGAGAAGAGCAAGAGCGGCTGTGGGGGATCCCAGCAGTGTCCTGTGCAACTTTACGCTAAATGGCAAGTGACTTGTAAACGTGCCTCATCTATGCGTGGGGCTAATTGACGTACCGGTCTGTGTGCTTATTTGTGTTTAAGGTACTCTTTGGATTCCCTCTGCTTCTTGACTAATTCAGACCATCCAGAGCAGGTGAGCAGGTGAGTCTTCAAAATGGAGAGAGATGGATGTGGCAGCTTGCTGGCAGTGGGGACCGTGTTTCCCTAGCAACAGCATCCCTACGGAAGCTCATGGGAACGCTTGGACCCTCAGTCCTGTTCTGAGTTCAGAAAGTCTCCGTTTTGGCTGCGCTGTTTGTCTGGTTTGCTGATAAAGGCAAGATGTTGAAATGCAAAAGCAGTAATTTCGTTTACACCTGGTTGAAATCATGTCTGGCTAAAGCTGCTGCCCGAGTGTTCCTTTGAGTGTACCAGACATCATGGACCTTGAGATCAGACAACAGCCACACTGAAGCTGTTCGAGTAATTTTCTGAGGCTCTGGCATGCTTTCACATCAAAAGAAAGATAGTGTGTGTGTGTATCTTGCGTAATCTGGGATATAATAAACATGAGACCACTTCACCTTCTTATTGTAAATACTTTTGAAATATCTAATTGCTGATTAACTTCATCAAGCTGCATTGACAACTCAGCTGAGATAATGTGGGGAGGAAAAAAGCACATGTGAGCACTGGGAGCTGCCGAGACCAGGAAACCTTTTCTGTTTCCAGTGACATTTTCAAAATCCTGTTTGGAGATGCCGGTCTGCTGCCTGGTGGCGCTGAGTAAATCCCGTACAGGTGGCCGTGCGGGAAGCCAAACCCCTGTGCAGGGAGGGCAGCAGCCCCGCTGGGTCTTTTATCCTGATATCTGAGATCTCTTCAGCCTTGCTGGTGTGCTGGGACACGACAGCATGCATCAGAAGGAGAAAATGAAATTCAACGGAGGTTTTTTATAATGTCCGCATTGGGTGTAGGCAGGTTCTCGAGTGGTCTGGACAGGCACTGGCTGGATTCACCAGCTTCACCAGCGAAGATGTATTTAGTATTTGTATTTAGATGTGTGTGGTTTCAGTGCTGGTACTGCTTCAGCAGATGCTCAGGTTAGATAGTAAGGGAAGTTAAGGGAGTTGTGCAAGAAACTCTCTGCCACTCAGTGCATCCTTCTCCTTGGGTGTGCCGAGAGCTGTGTTGTCTTAAGTTTCACAGATTTTGACTTGACCTCTTTCCCGTTTTTGGGTGATGCCAACATCCGCATGCGGGTGTGCGTTTTCTCCTCACCTTCTCTTGTCTCTTATCCCCAGTGCTACTTTCTCTGGGTGGGGATAGTGCATTGCCTATTTAAAAATGTATTAAAAAAATCCAAAACACCTCCTCCCACCTTGGATCACTGAATTTGTCACAATAATTAAGTGTGGTAGCTACTGTTTTGGATGCATTTCACCTGCTAAGAGATGCTGCAGTCAGCACCATATGGTAGCCTTTTTCTCCCTTTTTAATAGACTTACAGCAGCAATTTGTTTCACCCGTGAGCCAGCACCACAGCATGCATTTCTTAACAGAAACAACGTTAAGACTGGTGAGCTTTTCATTTTAAGTTTTCAAGGAGCATTTAGCTGAGCTTCAGAGCTTGGTTTCTGGCCTATTTGCATTGTAACTCTGATGTATAGAAGTGAGGGGCTGAAGGACAGAAGGGCTGGATTCTTCTTCTGACCAGAAACTCCTCAGTACTTCAGTCTTAATGGTTGCAAATAAGGTGCTGATATTTACCTGCCTTTTAGATTTCTTGCCAGGCTCTCTTTGATGTCCGTATGTCACCCTGAGATGGTGGAAAGAAAATGGTTGCAGATATAGAAAATATTATTTTATTTGATGGGTGGACTGAAACCACAGGCTGAGCTGTGGGTATGTCTGTGCTGTGGAACGGGGTCCAGTGCAGGATCCCTCATCTTCCAAACCACAGAACAGTGTTACAGCACCATGATGCTCTCCCAGAGGGCCTTATCCCTAACAGTACCGTGTCAATTCTACTTTGAACTAATATTTTTTTCATGTGGGTGTTTTTTTTTTTTTTTCTTTGATTACCAGGGCTACTCAGATTTTGAATCGCTTGCTGCACTGTGCCCCGTAAGCTGATATACTTAATGCAAAACCACAGTTAGTTCATGGTCCCCTTATCTTAAAGCTTGCTTTTTTTTTGTGACTGCCAGGCCGATGAATTTTTGTATATTCTTAGGCTTCCTTAAAACTTGAGCAAGTCTGCTCCAGTCGTGCAGTACCTTAACAGCCTGGACTGACATCTGCAGAGTGGAACGATGACCTAGCAGCACAGCAAGTTAACCTGCAATGCAAGACACTCGTCTTTAATTCCCCTTCCATTATTGACTCTATAAACTGCAGGTAAATTGTTTAGTTGAGGGAGGCAGTGGGGTTCCCTACCTCGAAGTGCTATGAGAATACACATGCACACCACGGTGGGTCTGAGCTACAGTGATATCGGAGGATGTGTAAGAAGCAGATAGCCCATTTCAGACCCTGTCACCTCCCCAGGCAAAAGTCGATTAGGGTCATGCTGACTCCTCATTCAGATGCAAGAGCTGTGGTCCTGGTGTCTTGCATCCTTCCTCCCTGTCCCCTAATTGGTCCTGGGATCTTGCACTTGGTCATGGCCTTCTAATTCTGGATCGATATCTCGGGTTACCTTTTTATATCGGATAGTGTTGATAACCCCATTCTGGAAGTTGTTCACTGGGTGATAACCACTTCTGCTGTTTAATTAGGAATATCTGCTTAAAAATAAGATATGTATCTGGGTGAAATGCAGGTTACAAATGGTTGCAATTAAACCTCATGTAGCAGATTTCCTACGTCTTGGCCTACTGTGTTTCTTTTTTCCTTTCTTTAAAGGATAAAGATGCAACATTTCTAGAGGGCACAGGTGTTCTGTTCAGAGCTCAAAATCATCTGAAGTGAAATGAGTTTGAACTGTCACACATCCAGCCTTGCTCCCGTCTTGCATCCTTGTGTTCTTTAACTGGAATAAAATGTGCTTTTAATTTCACAAAGCTTTAGAAACAATGGGGAGCTCTGAGTGGTTTTTAAGTTAACCAACTTATTTAGAAATAAGATGTGACTTCTGTGTGGGCCATTAAAAGTTATTACATCAGTACCAGGTGATGCTGCAGCTACAGCTAACGCTATGTCAGTGTTTCCTTTGGACTTGTTTTAAACAAGTCTGGACTCAAGACTGGAATACAAATTGTCAGCTTTACAGCTAATCAAATTTTCTTGGAAAAAAATTGAACTATTTGACTGGAACAAGGGATCCGATTTGTCCTCACGCTGTGATTTTTCTTAACTTTGGAAGCCAGAACCAGTTGCCTTAATCTTTCCTTGCTTCTCGCCAAAGGTAGTTCCATGCACATCGGTGGCCTGGGAGAAGGCGATACCCCACTGCGTCCCTGTGGGCACACCAGGCAGCAGCAGGAGAGAGCCTCCTTCCAGTCCCAGGTGCAAACTTCTCTTCCCTTATGCACTGAGAGTTTAATCTGAGTTTTAATAGGAGTGGGATAGAAAGAAATACGCCTTGGTGTTCTCTAACGTGACGTGGAGTAAGGTGAGCATAGGGAGGGCAGGGCAGCGCCCAAGAGCTTTTTGTTCTTCGCAGTCTCTTAACATCATGCATCCTTGCCACTTGCTAGTGCTCAAGTGCTGTTCAAATTGGTTTACTTTGCAAATGTAAATGAACTTGCTAATGTTCTCATTTTAGCAATGCCGTATAGAAATACTGATTAAAAATGTCACCTAGTGATTTGAATCAGCGCGGAATAAGCAGTTCTAGAAAAAGTAGATATACTTCTTTCTCAGTACACCTCCATCACAGAAAAATGGTCCTGGTAATGTTCCTTGCCTGAAAGGTGTTGTGTTCAGCTGGTTTCGGAAATAAATAGGAATTTGCATTTCTTTTCCGAAGCACCAGTAAACTCCAATCTTTTCAACCAGCATTGGGTTTGAAGTTGAAATTTGTGATTTGAGGGGAATCCAGAGGTGGCTCTGCACCTGTGTGGGAATAAAATGCAATTAAAATATTTGCTTTTTTAAATGACAGTTCGCAGTTCTAAATTCTTCCGTACTGGAAAACAGGGATCCTAACTTTGTTGCTGTGGGCCTGATGAGCTGCAAAGGTGGAAGCTGGGCTACGTTGCAGTTCCTGGATGATTGCCTTGTGCCAACCTGCCTTGCGGACCTTCCCCATGGGCCCCAGCACCTGGGAACCTTGGCTCCCTGGGAAGTGATGTAGGCTCACCAAACTGGTGTTGTTTGTCCAAAACCTCTTTTTATCTGAATTTTTTCTGCTCAGCTGTTAGAGCTAAGATCTGCTGATATTTGCAAGAGAAAGGATGCTGTGTGTTTCTTCTGCTTGCAGGTCCCGAAGTCAATATTTGTTTAGCAAATGCTGATATTCTCATTTGTTTTGCAGTGCAAAATCCTTCAGTAATTCAGAAGTTGCTCCCCAGAGTACAAATAAAGGACAGGATTTTATCTTGTGGGAGAACACTGTTGTCAAGTGTCCCTTTTTTAGGAGATGGGAGGATATGTCTCCTGCAGTAGGAGATACTTCAGAAAGCAGTTGTGTGATTGGGGACTGCCTTACTGGATTGATTTCTGAAAGTCAGAGATGCCAGGGAGTAAAGCGGAAAACGGGCTTCGCAGTGCGCGTGGATGCTTTCCCTCTGCTTACTGGAGCAAACAGATGCACAGCATCAATTAGCACATACCCTAGGGCACTTTATGTACCTAAATAAAGGAGGAACAAGATCAAAACATCACCTTATGATTAACAAGAAAGATGAGTTGTGTAGTGACCTTAGAGCAGAATCATAAAATAGTTGGTTATTCCTAAAATTTGTTGAGGAAAAATAAACTGAAGGATACAAACACCCAGAGCATTGAGCTCTTGGATGAGAAAGGAAAACAAAGCAAAAGAGGGGAAAAAGAATAACAAACATTTCATTTCTCACAGAATTTAGTGTCTTCCATTTAAAAAAAGATGGAGGGGTGAGGGGGCGGGAGGGAGAATTGGTTACCATATGCCGACACTAATATTGGATATGTTCTTTCATATATGAAATTATCCCATAATTGAGACAAATTACTGGAAGCATTAAAAAGATCCCAGAAATGCTGATGTGGAAAAGACCTTGGGAGGTAACTTCGTATGTTGCCAGGCTCTTTGGTGAGATCAAGTGTACCTGTCTCACCTCCAGATGCTGACAGTCTGTCTAACCTCTTTTTAAACCTTGGCTATTGATTTCTCATCTTCCCTAGACAGCCTGTTCTGGGTCTCCACCACTCTTAGAGTTAACAAGACTTTCATTTTTCTAATACCTAATTCTTTCTACTGCTTGTCCTCCTGTCAGTTGTACAGAGAAGAACGGATGAATGTCCTCTTCTGTTACTGCCTTGCTGGATGTGTTTGGATGATGCTTAGCACCTCCTTGACTTAATCTGGGCTTTGCTTTATAGGAAAAGAAGGAAAGAAGAAATCTTGGTTCTTTTCTTGTTGACCATGCTTCTAATTTTTTTTTCTTCCCTCTTGTGTTGACTTTTCCTTATATTTTAAGGAGTGACACTCAAAATGGGACATCTATTGAGAGAGCGAATGTCTTTCCAGTGCAACTGTAAAAGAAGAAAAAGCTCCTTGCCTTAAGTTCTCATGCTTCTGTCATACTTCTCTGATATTTCTGTTTTTCCAATAATACCGTATTTTTTACCTGTATTCATTGTAGCTTGGGGAAGTACAGATACTTGGCCTTTTATCACCTCATACTTTCACCACATGCGTTTTGGAAGAATAAAATGAAAAAGTAGCAAGTGCTGCACTGTATCAGGTTTCCGCTTTCGGATATTGTGTCCTAGTCTCAACTAGGTGATGATATATTCTTTCTCTGCTGATTCTGCTCACATTTCTTAGCTTGGTGTCACCTACAGCTGTTCAAATGTTCTTGCTGTTTAGTCCTGTGAGAGCAATGACATCTCCGATATTGCTGCTGATGGTGGCTATTTCAGAGATCATTTATCAGAAAAGAGTTGGCGGCTTCAAGCCTTGAGCTACTTTCTTAGTAGAGCTTTATGTGAGCCTCTGTGAATGTCCAGCCTTCACATACTAGAGATTAGAAAATTTCTACATTTAGGATTAGTCATCATTGCTTTTGCACAATTTGTAGATGATCTCCTAAATGCTGTTAGTGATTTAGATTTTTGGAACCCTTGGAAACTAAAAAGATTTTACAAATTTTTTTTGGTAGTATTCTATTAGAACTGTACCTTTTATTGTATTGATGCCAGCATCATGTGTCCTCTCATTTGGGACTAGTGATATTCCATAATTCTCCAGTGAAGAGGAACAAAAACAATTGTTAAAAGATTTGTTCCATCCCTTGGAAAAAAGCTACCAGTATTGTCAGGTAGCTCAGGTAGTTTTCAGGAAGAACATGTCGGAACATACCAATCCCCATAAAGATGAATATATTTGCAATGTGTAGTTTTAAAGAACTATGAGATTCTTGAGTTTTATAATATTATTGTTACTGAATGCTTTCCAATGCAAAGTGACGCTAATGCATTTCATTTAAGCCATTATTATTTCAAAGTTAATTTTACGCCTATACTGAAATAAGGAAAGCACTTTAAGAAATATTTGGGGGTGTTGCTATGTTATTTAGAAATACTCGGAGAAACAAACAAAACGCTTCCCATGTTCTAAGCTGTGAGTATCTAAAAAGCTTCATTTATTTGAGAGGAAAACAAAATCAAAGCATTTTTCTAGGGAAACGCATTTATCCCCTTACATGAGTGCTTATGATGATGTTTTCCTCAATGCACTCTGTGATAATTATTCACATACCACTTGGAAAATACATAGTGGGTACAATATAATGCATATTGCTATTGGTTACCACTATATTGGACAGAATTAAGGTTCTCTAAGTTTACAGCATTTTATAATTCTCCTCTGGGTTTCTTGCCTAATGGTTCAATGGTTTGTTAAGTCCAGTCTTTCCCTGGGACTCCTCATCTTTCTTAGGGCCTGTTCTGTCTGATCTCTCTCTCTTTTTTTTTTTTTTTCCCTCCTGCTCATCCCTTTTTTCCCCATCTTGCTTTTTTCTGGATACTGTTTGAAAACCAGAACCCTTTTGCTCTTTTTTGTTTTCCGTCAGGCTTCCAGTGATCCTGCGATGCTTCCAGCATTCCTTCTGCTCTTTGCTTTCCCCTTTCTCTGCTCTCATGCAGCAATGTTTCCTACCCCACGCAGCAAAACTTCATCCCTTTTGTGCTTCGATTTTCTTCTCCTTGTGCTCTGGTGTATCCCGTCATTGCTCACTTGTTTGCTGTCTCCCTTCTCTGCCCATCGCTGGTGTCCCTGGGCCTCCCTGCACCCCGTGTCAGCCCATTTTCACCCAGGTTTCCAGCTGCACTACTTCCAGTTGGTAT
>NW_010131428.1:2426-33457 GCF_000699245.1 Pterocles gutturalis | reverse complement strand
CTTTCCTCCCCACTTCCCAGATATTTTTTCCTAATGTTGCTCTGCTGTATCTGATTAGCTGGCTCCAGGGTGTGCATTAAATGTCATTCTAATTTTTTCTTTCTTTCAGTCTTAAAGGGGTGCCATGAAATGGAATCTGAACAGCAAAAAATTCACTTTTGCTGGGCAAGGTTTAACCTCCTGTGTCCAAGTGGGCACTTTTTTTTTTTTTTTTCCATTTCTAGTGGCAGTCGCTGGCTTGTTAGAATCCATCCTGGTCGACAGTTGTGTAGTCTAAAAGAGTGGAAATAAAAATGGTTGCTGTAAGTGAACTAATGCCGCTGAGTGCAGTCTCTTCTGTTCTCACATCTTGAGTCCACTTGCTGTTTGTAGTGTGCTGAGAGACTTGCTGGTGGTTGGAGTTTCTCTCCTCTCAGGATATGACACTGGCCTCGATGACAGTGACAATGAGGCAATAGTTGTGGGTGCGTGTCACATCTTCCCCGGGCAGCCACTGCTTAGTTTTTATTTATTTAATGTTAATGCAGTATTTTTTTCAATAAGGAGACAACAGATCGCAATCGGGCTTTTCTAAAAGCTTACTGGGGGTTATTTTAAAAACTATATAAAAAAAATTGATGACAGTGGGACAACAGCCAGTAGGCGTATCTGACCAACTGTGACCAAGAAAATAGGGAGAGCGAGATGGCGAAACAGGCTCTGTGTGACAAATCAATCCAGCGATGACAGGCAGGACCAGCCTTGCGGGGCGTCGAGGTGCAGTGGTTTTCTTCTGGACGCTGGGAAAAAGGTTGGGAAAGATGAGCAGGTCGGCAGCAAGAGGTGTGCTGGGGTTTGTTTCCCTCTAGCTGAATTCTTAGCAGTTAGAAGGTGGAGGCAGGAGTGGTCTGGTTAGGCAAGGGACATGGTGGGCATCATGGCTTGGGCTGTGACAGGTGAGTGTTGGGCATGGAGGGCTTGACCCTGGGCTCGGGGTTTTGGCAGCCCTGTTGCAGGCTGGAATCCCAGGCTAAGAGCTGATCCCATGCTTAAGGGCTTTGCTGGGTGGGGGCCAAGGTGGCCAAGCACAAATAGCTTGTGCTTTTGATAAAAACTGAATTTTTATATGCTTTATATTTAGAGACAAAGTGCTCTTACTGCATCATTGACCCCTCTCTCTCTCAATTTAAAGCTCTTCTGTATTGCTCTCAACTGTTTGCAGATACTTTATATTAAGATAAGGATCATTGTTTAGTTTTTAGAGAGATTTAAAGTAGCCTGAGGGAAGGCGATGCACTTGGCAAGGGCAGTTACTTGTACAATGAAAAAGACATTGCTACAATAAATATAGCAAACAAACCTGGTTCGGAAGGAAAGAGATGACAGTTGGGAATTAAGTCCTGCCTTACCGTGCTGTCATTCAGGTTGGTATTTTCTGTCAAGGGACATCCAAGAGCCACAGCCTGAGCAGTCCCATTCCTCTGAAGGGGGGTGCTCTGTCTGAGATGCAAGGGGAGCTGCAGTGACCATGGATAACCATCCTGTAAGGATTGGCTTTGTGTGCACTTGGCATAGAGGAGCAGATGAAAATGGAGTTGGCTGTTGATAAATCTAGACATGATTATAACTGGTATTGGGAGGTATAGGGTGTTCTTCCTTGCGGATTGTGCTAATAACACGGCGGAGGGAAAGGCAGAGAATTTTGCTAATTAATATGTGGTTGATTCCCGAAGATAAAAAATGAATAAGTTAATATTTTACAACTGGCTCCTTTTGCTTTCTTCATCAGCTGAATAGGGAGTTTCTCAGAACAGCTAACCCTTGGTGAGTGGAAGGATCAGGAGGAAAACTGTTTTTAAGAAGGAATGAGGGAATTTATTTTTGCATTGCATATTTGGCTTGCTTTTTACCCTGTGCTCATGGGAACATTTTGATGAAAATCTAATAAAAAATAAATTAGAAATTAAGATAAAAATGAAAATTCAGCTACTTCTTACTTGAAAAGTAAACATGACTCATAAGCCAAAAGGCATCTTTTAAAAATGGAAAGTTAAACTGGAGTGAAATTGTGTGAAAGGTTTTAGCTACATCTGTTAATGGCTTTTTTACACTGGTTCATCTGGTGAAGATCTTCAGAAATCTCACTTCTGAACGCTCTGCATTGTTTCCTAACAGGATGCTTCCTGTTGTGTCGTGTTCTTGGCTGGTTTCAAAACATAAGCAGACTTAGGAGACACTGAATTGGGTTTTCAAGATTTGTTTACACATGAGACCTTGAGAAAGACACCTGAGCGTTGGTTTAATGTGTTGACATTTTTATCCTGTTGTATCTGAAGCTCCATGGGGAAATAATTTAAAAAGGTAAATATGTTTGTATCAGGCAAATTTTCATTTTCCACCCTTTTCACAAAAACCCGTCCTCCCTAAGATTTGTGATTATCCAACCTTAGCTGGATAATCCCTTCTTCTTCCTTTCCTCCAGACGAAAAGAGGGACTTGAACCGTTGGCAGAAAACAAGCACATTTGCCATCAGTAAGCAGCGTACGCCTGACATAACGAAAGAAAACTTTTGCTTGTATTTAAATGTCAGTGTGCAAAAGAGTTGCCCTGGGAGTATTGCTCCCACTACCTGTAAGGATCACAAGCTTATTGCCCAGAGTGTAGCACTAAGGAGAGCAGGTGATCTTCTCTTCCTGCCTTTCAAACCTGCCTGGGACTTGAGGTGAGGCTGGAGAAAGGCTCTGCAAGCGGCAGCGATGGTCATGGCTCCGTCCCTGTCTCTCATGAACAGGCAAGGGATGCCAGAGATTTGAGCCTTGCTGGTGTGATTTCTCTGTTTCTTCTTCAGCTTTGGGATTAGGCTGGCATTTGCAGCTGCAGGTGCAAGTCCTGGAGGATCACAGAGAAGTGTTGAGTCCTTTGTGAGGTGATGGACACCCCTGCCCTGTCTGAAGTGCTTTTTCTGGGCGCAAGAGTGGGTGCCAAGGCCAATTGGACAAGGCTCTTGGGCAGGCTGGCAGGACTCCCTGGAGCAGGAGCATGGCAACGAGTTGCTGTGAAGGAGATGGGCAAGTAGGAGGCTGTCCAGTTTGCAATGTTGCCTCCAGTGAAAAGAATGTCCACAGAGGCAGGGCGAGTGAGCGTGCTAAAAACTTGGGAGAGCTGCAATTGATGGGATGATCCTATGGGCCTTCAAGTCAAAAGAGCCACAAAGAAGGAAAAAAGCATGCAAAAAAAAAAAAAAAGAAAGGAAGAACCCCAGTGAGACTGCTCTCATCATCAGCAAGTGTTCCAAATCCTCGTGAGATGCCAAAACAGCTGCCTGAACGAGGTCTTCCCCCCCTCAGAACCTAATGGAGCCCCAAGCCAGCCTGGAAACTGTTCTGGAGCCCAATCTAGAACTTTCAAGGAGCTTGAACATGGTTTAGAACTTGATCTAGAACTTTCAAGCGAGCTAGAACATTGTCTAGAAATGTGATCTAGAACAATAATTTCTCTAGAAATGTGCTCTAGAACCATAAAGTGATCTAGAACATAGTCTAGAACCACCTCCCTGATCTTGCTGATCACGATGCGCGGGAAACATGTCTTCATGCTGAGTAGCTCAATTTTGGCATCTTGCCATTTTAGGCTTTCTGCAAAGTTCCCTGCATGAGAAAGGTGCATCGTTGTCAGATGGGAGTACTTGTTGACACACTGGTTTTTGTACCCTTAAATCCGGTAGCTTATTATCTGTTTTGCTATTGTGTGTAGGAACCTTCATTGTGGAACAGGACTTTGTTGTGCTTGTTATATATAAATACTGAAAGAAAATAAAGTTTCCCCCCCCCACTGAGAGTCTAGGAATGTGAGAGATGTTTGATGCACTTACATGGACACGTGTAAACAAATGGTCAAAACAAATCACTGTGAGAATAAGCAATCTCAGCATGCCCGCCGTTCCTGCATGCCCCTTGTACAACGTCTTTTGTAAGGCATTGAAAGACTTAAAAAAGATACGGAGGTGATTTTGTAGAAATTTGTGGAAACTGTTTAGGGCCCAGATCAGGTGTTGATAAAATCTGAAGGTTTTGCTTGAAAATGTAATGTTCAAGGAGTATTTATTGACCAAAGATAGGATCAGTTCTCAGTGTAATGATTGAGAAATGAGAGGTAAGGCAGAAAATAGATCTAGTGAAAGGTTTTTCTGGCTGGTCACATTGCCAAGTCAAAGATTGAGGACTTTTGTGGTGTTTTGGGGTCCCTCTGTTCACCGCTTACCAATGCGCAATGCAATCTGCGGTATTGACATTTCTCTCCTTTTGACTACTTGTTTGTCTGTTCATTTACCTTGGGCTTTATGGATTAGTGTGCAAATCGTACCACAATACTGGTATTTAGCTTTCAGTTGTGTATTTGTCTTATCTATGTGTTTTCCAGAACACTCACGTCTTTCTGTGTTACTAAGGTCAGTGTTTCTGAGTTGCATCTATCCATCTCTTCGTAACTCCAGGCAGGCTGGCGTGAAGCTATTTGTTTAACCATTTCAGTATCTCTGTCACCCTCTTGCTCTTGATTGAGTCTGCTGAAGTGACACGTATCTATACAGCCGCACTTGATTTGTTGCCGGTCATTTTTCCCCCTCCACATTGATTTCTCCCTTATCATCAGTCAACTGCTTCATCCTAGCATGGCTCTCTTCCTTCAGCTTGTGTGTCGACCTCCGCCGTTGCCAGCCCCACCAGATGGAAGCGAAGTTGTGTGCCCGTTGTGCCACTTGATGACATCCAGGCCCGGGATGGTGTGTGCCAGCTGGCTTTGAAGGTATCATTTCGTGTGTCCTCCAGTTGCCATTGGTTTGGAGGATAACTTGGCATGTTGATTTTTGGTCAGAAAAAAAATTATCTGTGCATCTGTGGCAAGCCATCTGCTTTGTGTGCAGTCAATGGCGTGGGGAGTGGAATGGTTGCACCTGACCCTCTTCTACTGTATCGCAGCTAATAACTTCTGTCTGCTCTGTGTTTGCATTCACCTTTCTGGCTGGCTGCGAGCATCAGTAGAACACTCTGTCCTAGTGTGGGTTTCAGGGAGAGCATCCAGTTGCCGTTCCAATTACACCTACTCGGTTTTGGTTGTCCAGTATCCTTTGGGGTAATGGCTGGGAGCTTTGCGTTGAGCTCTCCTGGCTTCACACTGCTCTGCTGCTGTATAACTTGCAGTGTGGCGTGGGCTTTACTGCTACGGTTCACTAGCGCGTACAGTCAGTAGATGCAGATGTCATTAGGGTGTTTTGCACGTACACAGCCGTGGATCCTCCTGTGTGTACGTTCTTGCACATGTAGTGAAATGTGCTGTTCCTGGTGCCTTTCCAGTCTATGTTGGTGTTGGGAGTTGGTGAAGACACGCTGCTGTGTTTGAATGTACATTCGTATGCATTTCTCTCTTGCTTCTTGGCTCAGGCTGTGCTGCGTCATTGGGAACAAAGCCAGGATGTAGCCCTAATTTTGCAATATGCAACCATCAGCGTGAAAATGCTAAACCAATCAAACATGACCAAAGTGCTGGTGGTGTCTGGTCTGTGCAGGCGTTAGCATGTGCCAAGTGGGAGCCCTGAAAGCACGAATGCGGGAGGTGATTGCGCTTTTTCCTCTCTGGAGCAAGAGGGTATCATGATGAGAGACTGGATTTCTAGTCATGGTGTTTGCAACACTCTTTGCTGACACGTGGCAAATGCTGATTCTAGTTCCTCCTTACCTCGCTTCACAAAACAGAGCTGGAAATAATTCAGTACTTTGTATTTGCTGCTGCATGGAAACCTACCGGTACTTCCAAATTTGGGGTTTCAAGCTCCTCAGATGTGAAATTTGGTGCTTCTGTCTCAGCAGTTTATTGCTGATCAACGTGTTTAAGTCACTCTGAATTTGAATGAATGAAGTAGGGTATAATTTGTGTTACTATTGTTTCCAGTTGTTAGGAAAAGCAGACTGAGCCAAAACCACCTGACTCTATTCTCCAACAACAGGAGTGAGATGAAATTCATTCCTAAACAATCAGACTAAATTATACGTGTATTTTGGCAGACTTCAAATGAATGACATTGATGAATCCTTAAAACTGTGACCATTAAGTCAAGCGCAGGCTTTGATACCATTAATGAAGAAGTAATGTTTTGACGTTCGTACCTTCATAGATGCTGACACTTCCAATTGTCCTCAAGTGAAAAAACACCGTTGTCATCTGCAGTAATGTACTCTCTAGAAATTGTGCCTGAGCTTCATAAAGCTTTATGGTAGGAAAGGACAAGCATTTCTTGCTTGTGCTTTTATTTCCCTTTCTTTGGGGTTGCAGGTCCTGCTGTTGAAGCCCTCAGGTGTTCTTCAAGGTCTTGTGCAGTGATTGTCGCATGGGTCAATAAGGCTTGAGCCAAGCCTCCAGACCTAAGTGATCTGTTCTGCACTTCCTTAGCATATTGCTGTGTGGCTGCTTCCTTTTCTGTCCTCAAAAAGGGATTTAATACTGCTTTTTCTTCTGTTGTTATTGCCTTTTGTTCCCATTACACAGAGAACAATCCGGTCTGAGAAAGATAAATTTCACAATTTATCTTGTCAAACTCTGAGATGGAGTTTTCCGTCATGCTGGCCGGACAGAGGAGCCATAGTGCTCTTTCCAAGCGCTCGTGGGTGGCTGTGCGCAGAGACCCCTCGCTTTCTTGATGGGGTCTGCGTGCTTACCTCCCACGCAGCAACTGCAAACGTGCCGCAGAAACTCGCGCGTCCTTGGCTTGCGCTCTTCCTGCCTGCCGATGGGGCTTGACAGCGCTGGCTTGGGATGTAAAACCACTCAGTGACCCCTCTTGGTAAGTCATCAATTGTTAATGTCAATACCCGTTCTGTGCACTTGCACTGTTTAAGGATTCATTATGTTGCCTTTTGGTTGACCTGACAAAGCTGTTCAGTGCCTCCCCTTCCAACGCAAAGCCCTAGATTCAACTTTGCTTCTGGGACCGTGTACTTCAGCTCTGGCCAACCTTTCATAGGAAGGAGAGAACAGAACACAGCCGAGGAATTAATTTCTGGAGAGAGAGGAAAAAAAAGTATATAAAAGGAGGGGAAAAAAATAACAGCGATCATGCTGAAGGTAGTAGGAATCTTGTTCATGTTCCTCGCTGCCTTTTGCTGCAGCACTTAAATTTGTGGGCAGAAATCCTCTAGCTCTACAGCGATGTTATTGTTGACCCATTTTCCCAACAGCTAATGGCTAAGACCGAATACATATTACTACCATTATAATTGTTAAATTTTGCCTTGCTGCATCGGGAATTCTGGGAATATTGTGAACATGGCCCAGAGCACTCTGCTAATCAAACACAAATTAAAACTAACCCAACTGACTGCTGTGAAAATATTGGTACACTTCCCTAATAGAGTTACAGTCTCATGTACTAAGAGAGCTTTGTGACCCCCTCTTAAAATCCATGGCCATATTTCCATTTTGCAGAGGATGAAAATGAGATGCAGGAAGGTCTTTAACTTGCAGCCCCACAGCAGATGAAAATTGGCTGCTCCTAGTTCGAGACTGGGAGCTCTACCTTTGGAGGAGAGGTAGGCATTAGCCAGATTTACTTCCAGTTTTCTATAAGTAAGAAGTGATTTGTACTCTGGGTATTGCATTTCCTGCTTCAATAAATAGCTGTTTTCTGAATGCTGTATATTTTAGGTTTGGTGCCAAAAAAGGCTATTACGGGTTTTACTGCGATACATTCCAGTGAAGAAATACATTAAACCCATTTTTTTTCTTTACATTTAAGTATATCAGCCAAAACCATGTAGTTCCAAGGAAGGAATAAAGGAAGATACCCTGCATTTTACTGAAAATGCGCATCGCGTGCTGTCGATTGCCATTTTCCTTGCGCTGTACTCAGCGTGGCATCCTATAGCACAATGTAAACAAAATTATAATCTTATCAACCAGGCTGCTCCTACAGTGATGACAGCTACTTAGATTGCCAGAAGCAGGGCCAGAAAAACAGAGACCATTTTAAAGCAGCTGAGAAATTTTTTTAGCAGCGTGGGTTGAAAGAAAATTATAATAAAGATTTCATTATGTGCTGTTCAAAAGGGTCAACACAGTAAGTCTCCAGCAGACCTCAAGGCCTGCGACTCAAATGGGGTCAGTGTCCTGAACACAGCCGTACCTCGTGTGTTAAGATGAGGTTGTGAAGACTGGATGAGAGCACCGAGAGTCTGATTCTTCTTGGGTGTTAAGTGTGTTGCGGGTATTGCACCATCTGGTCGATGGGATGGACTCATTCTCTGCTTATTCCAAAGCCAACTAGACTGCTTTGGGCTGATTAAAGCGTCAAGAAGAGTATACTCCACTGTTTCGCGAAGTTAGGTGTGTTCTTAACTCGCCTACATGTTGAACTGGTTCTCAAAATACCGCTTTAGGATGCATTTGTAGCATTATCATTAAGGCTTCTGGTTTTGCTCACTCACCTTACCAGTCCCTGCACAGTACATATTTAAAGTTTTGCTCATTTTAGAGGTGTCTTTGGAATCATAAGCTATTGTCCTAGGACATGAGATCTTGAGCATGTCCCAAAACTTATAATGCCCCAATAAGAATTTGGTGCCCCATTCTGTACCCGTTGTGTTTTCAGTTGACCAGTACATCTTAAAAAAAACCTGGAGATGTGGAGTGAAATACTGCTCTACAGATGGAACATCGGTTTTAGCATGAGCTCAGGAGAACTACTTCATCACATACTCACTTTTAAATATATTACCTAAAAGGTCACAGTTCCAGTGCTTTTTGTTTCCTTTAGAGAAAAGAAGTATATTTGAAGTTGGCTATATAACTGTCTCTCTAGCTTGTAAAATATTATAGCTTCTATATATTTTCAGTTATTCATGGAGTGTATTGCATATATAATTAAAGCATTAATAAAAATAACAGCAGGAAGAGTTCATCAGCAATTCAAATACAAATATTTGTGAAAATCTGTCTTCTCCAACATGTTCTTTTCCCCTCTGATTTTTTTATTTTTGGGTAAAAATATCATAAGCAACATTGCTTATCTGTTTTTACCACTCCAGTATCTCTGTAGGATAGTAAATTCATTTAGCTATTGAATTAATTTACCATAGACTGCAAGCTCGTTATTGTCATGCACTTTGGGAGACATCCCGTGCATATTCAGCATTGTAAAGGTTCCTGTCTGGCTTTTTGTATGTCCATTCAGACCCGGGGTAGGGAGTTTATCCTGAGATTTGGAGGCTAACCTGACCCTCCCCACTGCATGTTGGCGCTCTACAAAGAGCACCGAGCATCGTTGTGATGTTAGTGTCCTGCAAGCCAAGGAGTAGGGCTGGAAGTCCTTGTTTAGTGTTTTTTCTTTCTGAAAGGTGCCTTTGACTGCTCCTTGAAGTATGAAACTGAACCAGAGCTGCCAGAATTGGGCAATGCAGGAGAGTTGGACTGGGCTTGGGAAGGTGGCCAGGAGATCCCGCCTGCCGTTTGCCATGGGTTTGGTGGGACTTGTGTTCTTGCCTTTCACAGGCAGCTTCGAAATTCTCAGTATGCGGATTTGTCTTTGTAAGACTCGTAGAAGCCTTGCAGCATGTGACTACTTTCTGAGCTCGTGATGTGTCTTTTTAGAGAAGTGCTGTCAAATGAGGTAGAGTTTTCTAATTCTGGGTTATTAAATTTCCTCAGGATAAAATCTAAATTGTACTTTGCCTCTTATTACCCCGATCTGTTGTGTGTCTGTAGCACGTGCTGTATTCCTAAGCCAAATACTCAGACAGTGTGCAGCATCGGTATGTTGTTTCGAATAAGGATCACAGGATCCAGCCCACAAATACGTCCGAAGCATTGGGGTCCCATGCATTGGTTGGAAATCAGTTCAATTTCCAATAGATGGATTAAAAAAGAAAAAAAAATATATATATAAAAATGGCTGATATAGGGGAGGACTCTTCACTTCCCTAATTAGAAGGTCTCATATATTTGAGGTGTTTTTTCAGCTTTTCTAGTTCACTTCTCAGTTTTCTGTCGGTGGCTGAGTCCAAAGCCCTGGAGAGAAAGGAGCCACTTTCTAGAGAGATTTTTTTGTGTGTGCTCAATGCAGTTTCTCTGCATTTCTTGACTGATTTAGTGATTTGACAAGTTGTACCTTTGGACTACTCAGCCATGAGGAAGATCTTTGTTTTAAGAATAAAAAGAGAGGATTATAAATCTCAGCTGCTGCAGGGTGCTGAGCTCTAGTGCTGGCAATGCCTCCTTTGGGTACCTCCAGAAGGAAAGCACTTCTACTTTCTGTTACTCTGGATGTCGATTGACGTTAATCCCATAATTGAAACATCCGGTTTTAGGATTAAGCTGATATTTATCAGCAAAAGCCTGCTAAAAAAGCACAGATTTGTTGTAAATGGTGATTTAGACCAGCTTTGCCTGCTCCTCCAACATACATGAAACTTTTCCATATTTTTTGCTTCTTCGCATCTCTGTAAACTCACCGAACTGGGCTGCTTCACGTGTTGCTTGAAAGCTGCCCCAGTCAGCTCCGTGGCGTGGAAATGTATTAGTTTGAGCAGGCATAGACTCAAAGCGTGAAAGAAAATAGCCTCTGAAATTTATAATCAAATAAATGCCACCAACCAGAAATTCAATTTGTAATAGCAACAAAATCCATTTTTGGAACAGAGATGACAGAAGCTTTTACAATCAAAAAATGTGACTATTGTATAAAGTCGAAATTCCCCAAGCAGTAGCTTGGTCTGAAGCTGATGGTCCAGAGGAGCAGTGCCTTTACCGTTGGGTTCGTATGGGAATTTGTTAATAGGACCAACAGGCACCAGGAATTTCACAAGTCCCAGCAGTCCAGCGTGGAGGCTGCCACTTCTCTTAATTGCAGGAGAAGCAAAATCAGGTTGACATCATTTTATCAGAAGCTGCCTGGGTTTATATCCTTGAACTCTGTTTCATGTGGCGACAGGGAATGTCAAACTGCTTATCTCTCTGGCAGAGCATCTTCTTCCATTCCTTACAAATATCTTTGATTTGATGTGTTACACTTCAGTACTTTTCAAATGTGTTGCCTTTATATTTTCATATAAGTGATTTTTCCCTTTGTTTTCACTTTATTTTCATTGTTTTCTGATTCTTCGCAGTATTTCCTTCCTGGCTTTGAAAGGGAGGTAACTAGGTATAGTGAATTATATCACAAAATGGAAAAGAAATGTTAGCCAAGTGATATATTGCCTTTTTTTTTTTCTTTTTTCTTTTCTTCTGGGCTATTATCTTGTAGTACTGCAAGAATTGGAATGCTTTAAAAACATGCAAAGTGAATGAAGCTATATAATTTTTTTTAAAGTCACAGGCATGCTTTGCATAAGAGTTTAATATTTTTATGTTTCTATTAGAGATGGTTAATGCCTTTTGGAGATTTGTTGCTGTAGAACCCCTGTAACAAACTGCAGGGTTTGTGCTATGAAAGGAGTGCCATCCATTAAAAGCTGCCTCAAAGTTTTTATTTTCTTTTATTGTCTGTATTGTTTTATCTACTTTTTGCAGGCAAAGCCTAGGACTGCTGTAGTTTAAAGAACTGGAAAGGAAGGGAAAGTAAATAAACCTTTGTGTTTTGATTTATGATGTTCATTTCACAGCTGTTTTGGTACAATCTGTTTTGCTGTTTCTTAGGTAGTCAGTTGGAAAAACAAATTTGGAAATTAGGCAAACATGATTATAAAACGCCACACAACTGAGAATCCTAAAGTCAAAGGAGCAGGTGAACTGCCTGAAACTACTTACTCTAAACTATTTTGGGCTAATTGCTCAGACTGGCTCACTAAGAAAGTGTCATGTCCTGAAAGTGAGTATTAACTGAGGATGTGTCTCTCTTTTTTTTTTTTTAAAAAAAAAAAAAAAACTTTTTAAGTGTTTTTGATGTTTCTGTTCAAGGATATGGATGGATGCATTTGCTCTGAACGGTGTAGGTAATTCTTCCTGGGGATTTCCATGTTAAATCAAACTGGCTTTTAAGTATCTGAGGACAGGCTATACCTGTGCTCCCCCTGGATTATCTGCATGGTCATCTACGTGGGGAATTAGCTTCTGAGTATATTTTTTTGGGCTGTTTGAATATTTAGTGTTCATCAGACAAAAAATGGGAACAAAAATGGGAGCAAACACCCATAACACAGTAATAAGTTTTGCAAGATGTTCTTGCAAAAGCGTTTCTCCAGAAATGATGAGAAGTTGAGTGCAATAGGACTGTACGTCAGAAGAAAGCAATGGGAGGGAAGTGCTGTCAGAGATACTATCTTGCCTATCAGAAGTGTCTGTTTGCCAGGCTGTTAGGCGGTAGCTCAGGAAAGCAGATGCTGTTAAAAAGCCTCGTTTCCCCTGTGCTCTGCTCAGCTCTTGTGAACATGCTCCATGGCTTCCCAAACCTGAATGAGGTGGAGTTTCGACCTCGGAAGCAACTTTGTGGAGATAAAGGCGGCATTAAAGTCTCAAAGTGAAGCAAATACAGACTGATTTACAAGGGATTCTTGCTTCTCCTCTGAGTCAGCCTTTCCAAACATTTTGTCAACATGATATTCCATGGGAGGAAGAGCCAGTTTTAACCCCTTTTAGCTTTTCAAAGCTCCAGTAAATCACTTTTGAATTCTACCTCTCCTGAAAGACAAGTGTCGGGCAGGTTAGAGTCAAATACTGACAATGTTGTGGGTTGTGGTGGTTCTCATTGCCAATGCCCTGAAATGTGAAATGAATAAATGAAAGGTAACAGCCCCAAGTTATACCGGAGGCCATCAACAGGTGAGGAACAGGTGATTAAAATAATTCCCATCTTGAATTTATGTTTTAACAATATTTTATGGGGTTTTGTGAGGGAGAGGAGGAGAAAGAGGAGCAAAGTTGAACAGAAATCTCAATAGATGCTTCTACTGCCAGCACTGAATAAGCAAGAAAACATGAAATGTGAAGAAGAGTATCTGTACTGTCCTAGACCAAAACTTTTCTTGGAAGAAAAAAAAAAAAATTTATTCTGTTTTTGTTTATGTCACTGTCTTGCTTTTTTCCATGTCAGAAACAAATATGGCTTAGAGGTGCAGGAATATGCAGTTTCAAGCCCTTCAGGGACAAATCAAGGTTGTGCAGGTGTGGAGCAAGGACCAGCTGATGGGAGACGGGTCACCGAAAGGGGGGTGTGTTAGATCAGCTGTCCTGGGAGTGCACCATCTGCTGTTTTTGTGCAAAAGCATGAAGTTTCAGAGATGCCCGTTGCCAGTCACTCTGGAGCAGCATTGTAGGTCTCAAGTTTCAAATTCCTTGGCAGGGACCACAGAAGGCATCAGTGCCTGCGTCCTGCCCTGCATGATACACCTCCTTTTGCAGAGTTGTGGTGATGTGTCCTTATCTATCCGGCCTGCAGGGATAATTAGGGATTATTAATTGGGCAGAGGAGTGTTGATGTGAAGCTAGAACCCTGATTTCAATGGATCAGATCCACGCAGTGTCTGTTGTTTCTGCGTAGAGGAATGTGACACTACTGAGCAGTGATGAAGATGCTGTGAAAAACTGGGCATGGTCCAAGGACTTGGTAGGAGCCTACAGACAGCAATGCTGCCGGAGCAGTGAAATCCCAGGTAATGCTGTGAGAAGGGAATTGGGAAAGCTGGGGCAGCTGCACTGGGCAAGTGCCAGAAGTGCTTCTTCTCCGAGATGGGAGCCGTCTAGGGATCAGCATGTCACGTTACCAGGCTGTATTTTTTCCTTTGCAATAGCTGTTATATCACAGCCAGTACTGTATGTCATTAAGATTTACTGTGTAATAAAATTATTGAGAAGTTGTGAAATTGAAGCCACCTTCTGATACATAGTTGAGAGACTTCTCATTTGGGATATGTTTCATACTGAAGAAATTAAATGCTGGGATTTAAAAAGGCTAAATAGAAGCATTGAAATTTCTTAAAACTCTAGTATATAATTGTTGTTACTTAATTATGTGGGGTTTTTGTTTTAATTTAGTTGTCTTCAAAACACAAATGTGCATAAGGAGGTATTGCGTGTTTCTGGAGTCTGAAAGATTCCCTGTTGCCAACCTGTTGTCTCTGCACTGAGACTGGATGTCTGAGGGGATGCGGAGTACGAGCTGCTTATTGTATTTCATGGCATCTCTCAAAGATATAAAACCTGTTTTCATTCCAGAATTCAATAAAAACAGAATCATTTTAGCTCAGATTGAATTGTTACCATATCCGTTGCTGAATCATGTGAAAGGGGTGTGACTGGTGGAGGCACTGCCAGGTATCCAGGGGAATTCTTCATCCTGCCTCATGTTGACGGGTGCTCTGCTGTCTCCCAGACCTAAGCCCTAGCCACCACCCTACGGTATTTGACAGAAACCACCTGCTTCATTCTCTTGCACAGAAACACATCTACAAAAATGTTAAAACATTTTGGCTGTCATGCAATAGGAACGTGGACAGAGATCCATTTAATTGAACATGTTCATATCAGCTCCTGTAGGTGATTTATAGGGTTCTCTGTGATCAGCTGCTTCCAGAGTCATTGGGGATCACCTAGTGCAGGATGCAGGCACCCAACCTGGCTGCACAGAAAGACCTGGTCTGGGATGACACCTATGTTCAAAGCAAGTGTGTTCCTCCTCATCCCCTTTACCAAAATCGCTATCATCTAGTGAAAATGAAGCTTTTCTTAAAATAAAATGTTGATGAGAACCATTTTCGCTCTAAAATCTAGCACTTTTATCTGTTTTCCAAGCAAGTTTGTTTCTTTTTTTTTTGTTTGTCTGTTTATTTTGGTGTTGTGGTTTGGTTTTGTTTTTTTTTTCAGTTTTGCCTTTTTTCTTCATTCTACCTATTTTCTCTGTTTTTTCTTTTCTTTTATATTTTTCAGTACCTGCCTCTGAAAAAGCCTCGTGCAAAAAGGAGAGATGGTAGAGAGACTGTAGGAAAAGACCTCAGTAAAATTTGAAAGTGAGGGAAAAAATGTCATGGACTGTTTGTTTTTTCCAGTTTGGTTGGAAAAGAACAGAAGGAAAAACCCATGAACTTTTCCAAATTAAGAAAGCATGTTTTGCCCAAAGTATTTTCATTTAAATATTTTTTATTTGCTTTACTGTTGTGCATAACTATCGCTCAGCATTGGTAAATATTACCTAATGAGTACCTAAAGGACAAAGGACTGTTGAATTGAACCTGAATTTGCTTCATGGGGGAGCAGAACTTGAGTGGTAAGTTCTGCATTTCTGCTCTTGCAGATCTCAGGAGCATGCTAATAGGATTAGTACTACAAAACTGTCTTGCATTCAGAATTAATATCAGAGGGGAGTGTGTTGTGGAACAGAATTTCTTCCAAAGAGTGCTGGTAGCAGAAGCACAAACTCACTGTGAGATTCAACTGTTGTGTTACCACTTGCTGCTGTGAGCTTCCTATTCCATCGGTTTGGATTACTGCTATTCCAGAACCTCCTCCTTTTCACAAAGCTCCTTGGCTTCATCCAGAGGATCCCCCTGAGATGGGCACTCTGGACCACACATGGATGCCGCTATGTTAGGATGTTTTTACATGTGGCTGTGTCATGGGTTATTATGACCGTGAGAGGACAAACTGGAGTGGTTGTGTAAATAGTTTCTGAAAATAGCTTTGGCTAACATTTTAGCGAAAGTTGAGTAAGTAGTTAGCCAAAGTCTTGGTAAGCTTTGTCTCGAGTGGTGGGAAGTGAGGCCAGTATGTTTCTTAAAATGATGCTCTCCTCCTCATATTCTTTCTTTTTATTCATTTTGCAAAATTCTACAGCACTGGGACCAGAAATATAAAATTACCAATTCAACATATGTTGAATTAAAAATAGAACAAAAATCAAATTCCTGCTAAGTGATGCAAAGCTGAACTTGAGATAATTCTGTTAATTCCCATTTACAGGGTCCAGCCCAGCATGTCCTCTCCAGCAGTGGCCATGGGCTGGGGCAGGATGAGCAGGGCCAGCACATGTCGTGCATCCTCTCTGACACTTCCCAGGCTCCAGCTGTTTTCAGCTCAGGAACTTTGTGCCAGGAGCAATTTCTGTGCAGATAGTAAGCATGAATAGATTTTTATTCTGTGAACTTAATCTTCTCTACCCTTCAGCCCCTGTGGGCTTGTGACATTCACAGCTTCTCTCGTTAGGTACAAAAATCACTTTTGTTTGTTTGTCTTGGATATGGTACAAAAATGAGTTTTGTTTTGTTTTTTTTGTCTTGGATATGGTTCCGGTTTGGTTTAAGGGGTCTTGTGTCACTATTGGAGAAGTCCATGAACAAACAGTTCCCTTCTGTGCTATCCATGCTAAGTTTCCTTTTCCCCTAATGATTCTTGACATTTGATCTGCTATCTTTTTTCTTTGGCTTTTGGTAGCACTGGGCTGACATTTCCATGGGACTGTCCATTGTAAATCCAGGATTTCCCTCCTATGTAGTCACGGTTGGCTCGGGGTCCATCATTTCGTATGTGAAGTTAGGATTGTTTTTCCAACATGTATATTTCACTTTCATCTCTATTGATTTTCATCTGCTGTCTCACAAGTCTCATAATTTCAGGCACCCTTTGTCCTCACTACCCTGAATAAAATGATATCAGCAAACTCCTTCCCCCTGCTTTCCAAGAGTACGTTGGAGAGTGCAGATCCCTGACTTGACCAGTACAGGTGACAGCCTTGCAGTCCTGCGGATCTGTGCACCTCCCTTGGTCAACTGGTGCTCAGTATCACGTTGATAAATTCCGTGTGCTGTGCCGTGAAGATGTGTGGCTCCTCTTTGCTCCAGTGTTCTTGTTTACAAGAAACCAGAACAAGCTATGGGAAAATGAGTGCTAACAATTTTTGGTTCACGGGGTATTTGCGAGTTTTGTGTTTGCAAGTGTTTGATGTTGCAGAAATCCAGGTTAATCAGGACACATGTTACTCTTCTTTCTCTTGATGCAGAACCCGGTAGCTGGCGAGAATCCTCTGAAGTACAAAATCTCTTCTTGCAAGTGCTTTTGACAACCTGCTCTAATGAGCTTGAACATTTCTGTTGATAGCGTAATATGTGTCAGAACAGAGAAAACAGGTCATAAGTGTGTGTTTAGAAGTAGTAAAGTGACTTGACCAAGTTGAAGGAATCTTCCTGAGAAGCTTGCTGGTAAATAGGGCACCAGCGGTTGAGGCTGTGCAGCTGCCATCCGCATCGGGTAGCCCTACATCATGGGATGGCCTCTCCTCCCCACGTGTTCAGGGACTGTCACCTTCTCTCCGGGTAGCATCACACCATCGTAACCTTCACTGCTCTGAGCTGATCAGTAGCATCTCTGCACCGTGTGGGAGAGCTTGGACACAACCAGTGTGAGTGGTCTCTGCACTGCAACGAGGAGCAGAGATGTGACTTTGGAGAGCTGGGGTATTTGGGACTTTCCAAGCTTAAACATCTCTTTGCTGCCCTGATCCCACATCTGTTCCACTAGAGACAGAAAATTCTCTGACGGATTCCTTGTTGAGTCCAAACCTGAAATTGTTGATGTTGATGTTTGTCTCCTGGGTGTGCAAATCTGAGACCTTGAGTTGATGAGTAGGAGATGGTGGCCAGCAGGATGACCATGAGCCAGCACTGTGCCCTCGTGGCCAGGAAGGCCAATGGCATCCTGGGCTGTATCAGAAGGGGGGTGGTCAGTAAGTCGAGAGAGGTTCTCCTCCCCCTCTACTCTGCCCTGGTGAGACCGCATCTGGAATATTGTGTCCAGTTCTGGTCCCCTCAGTTCAAGAGGGACAGGGAACTGCTGGAGAGAGTCCAGCGCAGAGCCACAAAGATGATTAAGGGAATGGAGCATCTCCCTGCTGAGGAAAGGCTGAGGGAGCTGGGTCTCTTTAGCCTGGAAAAGAGGAGACTGAGGGGTGACCTAATTAATGTTTATAAATACGTGAAGGGTGAGTGTCAGGAGGATGGAGCCAGGCTCTTCTCTGTGACATCTAGTGATAGGACAAGGGGCAATGGGTTCAAGCTGGAACACAGGAGGTTCCACTGGAATATGAGGAAAAACTTCTTCACAGTGAGGGTGACAGAGCACTGGAACAGGCTGCCCAGAGAGGTTGTGGAGTCTCCTTCTCTGGAGACATTCAAAGCCCGCCTGGATGCGTTCCTGTGTGATCTGATCTAGGTGTCCTGCTCCGGCAGGGGGATTGGACTGGATGATCTTTCGAGGTCCCTTCCAATCTCTAACATTCTGTGAGAGAAGAGGCTGAGAACAGGGATCACATAAGAATTTTCCTGAATGGTTCACAATTTGATATCTGTGGATAACATGAAAGACACCAATAAAACCTAGAAAAGAAATGGAAGATTCAGAAGTACTTCCTCTGATGATTATGATGTAGATAACTTGGAAAAAATCTGCCGTTGGTGTGCTGCGCTGCTTTTCAAAATGGGCAAATTGAAGTTGTAGCAGAAAGGCAAAGACCAAAGAGGATTTCATCAGGTACATGAGTATGCAGACAGGAGTGGGAACATGGTCCTGTGAAACTCCTTTGCATTTCTCTCTTCTGCAACAGTAGCTTTTATTTCAGCTAACATAAAGTGTTAGTGGGTTTTGGCAGTATTTCAGGCAAATCTTCAGATAGGGATGAACTGTTCTTGAACCAAATCTCCAAAGGATTTGGCACAAGTGTGCTTTCCTGCAATATGAAATGCAGATTTTTGTTGAGTTTATATTTGAATAGACATTAATGAATGCCTAAAGAAAATCACGATCTCTACTTTTTCTCTTGTCATTTGATCTCCCTTTGTCTGCTTAATGCTTGTGCAGATTTTATGTATTGTACTGGGAAATCTTACCTGGTGTCTGTCTTGGTGTCGGGGCTGGGGGGTGGTGAGGGGGAAGACTCAACTCTGGTGTCACCCTGACAAAACATTTACTGATCAAGTGTATCAGTTTCAGCACTTAATGCCTGATGATGATGCCAAACTGGAGGAAAATCCACCTCCCTCTCTCTTTCTTTTTTTAACTTTTTATTTATAACCTTTTCTGCGAGTCTGTTACCAATACCGCAGTGCGGGAAGTTGCTCTCTCTAGGTATCATTAAATAGTTATTCTATTTGGGTTGGCTTTCCCACTTCATGTAAGAGACCGACTGGGTCCTGTCTGTGCTCACCGGGAACTGATCACGGTTGCTTATAGGCAGGTTTCAAGTGCGAGTCCAACTAAGACTTCTGAATGTCCATGTGTCGTTCTCTTGCCCAAGTACCGAAAGATCTGAAAACTCTATTCAGTGACTTCACAGGAGGGAAGTCCACTGCTTGCTGTTTGTTTTATAAGAACTAAAATGAGGCAAGGAAGAGGCTAGCCATGAAAATTTGTGGGCTAAAGGCAGCGTCTTGTGTAAACAGATCCAGTGCTTGACTGGAGATCAGTGTTTAACCTGAAACGTGGAATCGTGTCAGGGAAGTAGCTGACATCACAGGATGGCTAAATGCTTGTGACCTTTTTCTGCTTTGCTGAGTTAGTAGATTTATTGCTCTAGTATATTCTTTAAGGGTGGTTTTTATACACCACTTGTCAAATTGTAAGGCCTTGTAACAGATGAGCCCTTCAGAAGGTATGCCCCAGGTTTCCTCTAGACTTTCCGCATCGCACTGAGTAATGATTCTCTATTAATGAAAAATTGAGTTTGTTTCATTTCCTGTCACGTTGGAAGCAGAGGTGTATTTTTTCTTCCCTAGGACTGGTTACATTTTAATGCATATATTCAAAATTCAAGTCCAATCTGAAATGACCTGTATCGGCTATGATATAGTCAGTGAAAAGCATCAAAACATGATGTATTGGACGTATTTTACAGTCCTAGGATAACAGCATCCCCAAGCTGATTTTATGCAGTACATATATGCAGTATTTGGTTCTGGGAAGAGGGTCTGTCGATGCAGATATACTTCTCTCTGAATGTATTTTGGCAGTGGTAACATATACATTGCTTTAATTTTGGCTACCAAAAAATCACACTGATGGTTTTTGGAGCTGTGATTAGGAAAACACAGCTGAAAGGATCAGGGTAACTGTCAATAATTATTAATTATTATTAGAGTTCAATGGAGAAGGAAAAAGATATTATAAAACAGCCGTCCATGGTAGGCTTCAAGGCATTTCGTTGAGTCTAGCAGCCGTGGCTGGTTCTCATGGTGTTTATCAGTGGGCAAGTAAATATTTTCATAATCTCTTTATGTGTTAGAGTCAACTGTCAGATATGTAAAAAATATTTTTTTACAGGTAACTATATGTGACTTATGTGTCTCAGAAGGTGGTGCAAGTATCCTCATAGGTTGGTATTTAGGCCTGGTGAGAAACGAAATAACACGTGAAAAGCAGGTAATTAGAAGCTGCCTGTTTGCTTCTGAATTTCTAATCGGATTCATAACTCCTGCTTCAAATGAATGGAAATGCTGTTTTCGTGCAGAAGTAAAAAATAAATATTTATCATATCAAAACCATTCCAATATTTCCCTGAGCACATCAGGATTAGAAGAGAGAGCTTTGTAGCTAAAATGAGTCTCTCGATGGCTTCCTGAACAGAGCGGAGATATGAAATGATCACAAAGTAAGAGTTATAGAGAGAATTTCATACATCACACCTTGTTAACACACAAACATTAAAAGTGATGTTTGAGGATGACTTAAGACATCTGTGCTAGGGCACATTGGGAACCCTTGGAAAACTTGTGATGAGATTATTTTATAGCAAACTACATTTTGTGGCACTAGCAGAGATTTGATGGAGAATTTTAAAACTTTCCAAAACCGAGAAAAATGTCAACTTAAGAATAGTTCAGCTTGTTAAGCTCTGGAGGTGAGATCCCGACAGATACCGGTCCTCTGACCCGTTCACACGAAATCAACTGCCCAGTAAACAGCCACTGACTTGGGATGTTCTCCCCCGTGTCCCCAGCTCATCCTTTATCTGGTGTCTGAACGGCGGAACCTCTCGCCATTGGAAATCCAATTACAGTTAAATAAAGATTCACCTCAGTCCCTCGTGGAAAGCTTTGAAAAATATTTTGCTTAAAGATGGTTGTGCCCACATCTGTCCAGATTGAGAGCCAAGATTTTTTGAAGGTTTAAATGCTGTGTCGCACTGTCTCCTGAAACAGGGTATGAGCTAATCCTGACATTAGTGGTGATCTGGACCAGTCGCCTGTATAGCTACAGGGGCCATGTAGGTCACACTCTTACTACCTCTTTCCTCATGAGATGGGCTTAGAACGTTGCCTTCATTAAAATGAAATATTTTTTTTTCCCTTTTAGTTTTTTGGTCTAGCTTTCTCATTGTGTCATTGAGCCCCTGAGAATTTATGTATTCAGGATTTTTCTCTTCCTTCCGTGCACCCCTCTTTCAAAACCCAGCAGGTAGAAAATCACTTTGACTGAAGCTGAGATTCTCACATTAAAAGCTGAGATTTTGTAGCTTTTCAAAGTATGTGATTATATAAAGTATCAAATACTGTGAGAATTGGATTAAAAAACCACGAGGGCCGACATGGAGACAGATGATAATGAGCAGTGGGAGAAGACAGTGCGTGCAAATACAGTAATGGATAGCAAATGACAAGAGTTCAACATTCAATTTTATTTCTCTGTTTTTATGAGCTGGATTTTTATTATATATATGTCATGGGGAGTGTGTGTGTGGTTAAGGGAATAGCTGAAAAGGTGTGTAGAGGAAAGAGATTAGGGGTCAGGATAGTCAGAGAAATTTGGGATGAAGAGGACTGGGATGAAGCCAGGGGAGTGAGCACCAATAACACGCAGGGGAGCAGATTGTCAGGCTCCTTGGGATGCTGCTGCATGTCCCCGAATTTGTGTTTGCCAGTTCTCTCAGTAATTTTGGTAAGTTAGGAGAGTTGCTTCAGCACCCGGAATGTTGCTTCAGCATATGATAGAGGTGGATCCAAAACTAACTTCCTCACATGGAGACAGTTTCTCAGCACATTCCTTCAAAACCGGAAGGAAACCTTTGTGTCCACACATCTCCTTCTTCCTTCCTTGGGGAGCTGACTGTGAATTTTAGGGTGAAATCTGGTTGTGAAGACCGAGGCTGAAGCACAGTAAAGACTTTCAGCATATTGCAGTAAAGATAAATGTTTTTCCAACCGAGGAGTGTGTCAGAAAAGCAAAGATGTTCCCCAGCATCCCTCTAAGCTGTAGACTCCACCAGTGACAAGAATTACGTCTATTCCAAAATTTCAAGTGGCCAATTTTCTGACGTTGGGTTCAGGTTCTGCCTTTGCAGCTTGTGCATTTCAGGAGCGTGGGAACTGTTTCCTCCTGGATGTGGAGACTCTCCAGTGCTTCAGTCATACTGCGGGTTCTGCAGGTAACTGCATTCAGGTATGCCATTTTTACTGCTGAATTTGCGATTCCGTTTTGCCTTTTCTGTGTTGTTGAAGTCCATTCTGCCTTTCCCCCCCCCCTCATCTTTGTTTTCATTACAGCAATAAATGGACATGTTGGCAGTCAGTAAAGCATGTCCTTGATCAACTTGCCTGAAGAGGATGGAGGGATACAGTCATGAAAGGCAGAACTCCTGCCATACAGACTGACCCACAAACCCTGGGCTGGTGCTTAGGGTTAAAACCAGCTTCTGACAAGACTGGGCTTCTGCAGCTGTCCTCTTGGCCACCTCTCCAGCACATTGTGGATGCACTGGCCGGCAGGGAGGCAGCTGCCTCGCCTTAACACCCCTCCACAGCTGTGCTGTTGCTTTGAGAGTATTCCCAAGCACATCTGCAACAGGGCTCTTTAAAGGGTGGGTATACTATGAAATGCAAGACTCTTAAATATTACATCTTGGTGCCTGGAGTTTATTCTTGCTCCCTCAATGACTTCCTCATCAAATGCGGTCTGTTTAAAAATTCAGAATGAGCTTTTTCTTAACTGACAGCTTTGCAACAGCAACCTGCTATCCAAGAAATCAAGCTGTGTGCTGTCTGCCTCATCAATCATTATGAGCCAGCACTGGTGGGAAGGGTTCAGGATGGAAACTTAGCTGGCAATTAGGCAGCTAACGCACAGGAGCGAGTGGAGTGGTTGTTCCTTGTGCTGGCAGCGGCCGTCTGGACTCTGCGGTGCAAAGAAGTTTTGCCTGTTTCTTGAGAACATCAACCTGTGGCTGTGTACAGGGATTAATTGTCCCCATTTTTTGGGCTTTCTTGTCTTGAAAATTAGCTGTATCTCTCTACATTTGGTAACAGCAGCAACATTTGGGGTTTGTTTTTTTTTTTTTTCATTTTTGGGAGAGCATGCTTTCGGAATTGGCAGCTTTGGCATCCCTTTCCAACACTGCTGTTGGGGCAGTGCTGCATCTTCCTCTCACCAACAGTTTAATGGACAACTTAAACAGTGCAGCATGTGTCATCCTGTCTGCTTTCCCTGCTGCTGTATTCATAATTGTAGATAGTCTCTAATTACCACCTGCGTTCCTAGAACATGTTGCAGCATTACACAGCGGTTAGGAGACTTTCAACAATTTGGAGCTGTCCTGTATGGCCGGCAGTGTGGTGGATTAAATGCTTTTCAAACTAACGGTAGTTGTTTGACCGTCTGGAGTGTGCCGGTGTTATGCTTTCTCACTGCTGAGATGTGCCACGTGTGTCTCACACGAGAGAGCTGCTCTGTCCCCTTGCACATTCTGTTTTCTTTTACACATGACTTGATGAAAGAGGAAAAGGAGAAAATGCATCATCACCTGATTTTTGTAGCTGGGTGAGAAACATTTCTTCAGTCATGGGTTTTAAAGACCTCATAAAGTTCCTGGTTTTGGCATCAGGATGAGCTACAACCTTTGAGGGTGGAGAAGTCAGAGCATCCTTTCAGGACGGAGAACAGGAACCACCGCCCAGAGTTGTTAGCTGATGCATTAATCTCTGTCATGGGGAAGCAGAGCTTGAATCAGGTAGACCTGAGACTTCGACTTTTGGTTTGCAAATCCCAAGTGAGTATGCTAACCATGGGAAGCTCCCGTCCACTTGCCTGAGAAGATTTGTTTTCAATTAATTTAAAACTAAATGGTCTTTCCAGCAGCCTTCACTCTGTCTCTCACTGGCTGGCAGACTCTGTCCCCAGCCCAGAGACACGATGAAACTCCTGGGAACAACCAGAGGCAGAGGGGCCATTCCCAGATTTGGCAGGAGACAAGGTACTGCACCCCTCAGCAGCAAGGACCCTTGCAGTCTGTGCTGACCGCAAACCCTTGGGCAAGAAGTACACGTGCAGACTGAAGATGGAGAGGAGGAGGTGTGGAATGAAGGCTTACAGCAGCTATAGATACACCAAAACTTTGAGGGAAAACTCTGAGAAGTATTGCAGTGAAAAGCCATCAAAGCAGTGAGTTGTTCCCATTTTTGCAAGCCTGTGTACAAAAGCAGAACCTGCGGTATTACGATCTGCCGTAATTTTGCAAAATTGTTTCCTCTTCTTAAGTGGAAATGAATTAAGTCATACTATGAGTGGTTTCATGGTCAGTGCATCATAATAGAGAAACAGCAAGTAAAAATTACTCCTCCAGCAATAATGTATTAATGTCGTCTTAAATTTTTGATACTTATCACTGATGTATTTTTTTTAATAATTGGCTGAGATGCTTAATAATGCTATGTATAATTTGGGAATCCAATTTATTGACAAAACCAGAAAGAAATCACCATATTAAACAGACACAAAAATTAGTTTAATACAGTTCATGTGGAGGAATCCTAACTTCACAGCTGGCAAAATACAATAAGCATTAATGTAACCTTTTAAAATAAAGATTAAGCACAAAACCTTCCAGCCTGTCCAGAGTGGGGTATGAGATGGGGTGGAGGCTTTGATGCCTTGGTTCAGAGCCTGTAGTGTGTCTGTCCACCCAGAGAAGTCCCGTTCTGTTGACCACTTCTTCAGTCTTCATCTTTCACTGTAGCTGCCCTCATTTTCCTTTTTAAAATGTCTTTCCTTCTGTGACCTCTTCACGGTATTTTTGAAACCCTTCCATCATGGCAGGGTTTCCTTGAATTCTGTTCATCTTTTCTTCGGCAGCTGAGTCTGTTTAGTGAGTTTATTAATTACCATGTTAGGTTCATTGAAGTGAGCACCTCATTTAGAGAAACCTCCTGGGGACTGCAGCAAATACACACACACTCATTAGACAGGATGTTTTCCACTTGCATATCAGCATTTTGATAATAAACTCTTTATAATGTTAAGGACAATGGTGCAAGTTAAAAGTTAGAATATAGTTGAGGCTAGGCTTTTGGGTTTTTTTTTTCTTTTTTCTTTTTTTTCCCATAGGCATTGATATGGTTGTTAGCTCTACAGCTATGGGTCATCAAACAACCAGGAAAATAATTCCTCACATGACTTCTGCACTCTGCTTAAAGAAATCCTCCTCTTATGTCTCTGGTTCATGCTGCTCATTATATGACACTTGGCTTGGCTGATGGCAAGTCAAAATATAAAGGGCCATGCAATTAAATATAGTTCAGCATTTCCTCGCTTTACAGCAAGGGCATGATAATAGTGTCTGGCTTGGTTTCGCAGTGGGAGCTGTGTAGTGTAACCCAACACATGCAGATGATTCAAAAGTCAAACTACGAATGGGGTAGCCTATGGCTGGCTTTAAAGTTCAAATGAACTAGGTGAAGTAATGTGTGGTGGTGTGTTGGCTGAGGTGTATTCAAGGAGGGCTGAATGCAGGCTGTAAAGATCTTGTAAACCCTTCTGAGTCAATGACAGGTCAGTTGAAAACCTGTAAGCCTGATAAACTAGGTCAGCTCAAACGCCTCTGCCATAGGGCTGTGCCCATTTTACAGACTGAAAGGACATGGACAGGTTAGCTCCTTTGGCAGCAAGTCCACAGTCAAGCTGAGGCTGTGAGATCCAGCTTCCCTCCTGCCTCTGGCTGAGCAGTCTCTTTAATCTTTGCCTGCTGAAATGCCATAGCAGTTTGGTTAATCCCTTGCAGAGAGATCTACTGCACCTTTCTTGCTTACCGTCAGAGAAAACAGTCCCAGATGTTTTTGTCCAAGATGAGGATGTGTGGTCGGACTGTTGAAGCTGTAATTTCTCTCCCCAGGGATAAGCAGAGCTGTAGAACAGGGTCACACCATGAATCAGCCTCCAACCTCCCGCTCCAGATTTTAAAAACCAGGGAAGACAGCTTAGAAACCAGGCAAGAGGCTGCTGGTACCCTCTGCTCCTCTTGTAAGCAGAGACCTGACACCTATCCTGAGTTTCTCTGGGGGCACTTAAGGCTGGGTTTATTTACTGTGTAACATGGTAGTTTAGTGGGATTCCTGCTTGCTGCCTAATTAGTTCCACTAATTTATTTGGAACAAAACTTCCACCCTTTCTGTTGAATAAGCAGAGTGTGGTTTCTGTGAGCACCTCTCTTCCCTCTTCTACCGTTACTTGGCCTCTCGAAGGCCTATGTTTTGAATAACTGTGAACTTTATAAGCACTTTACCTTAGCGATGCCCAAAGGCCCTTTTGGAACAATTCCAATAGACTTGGTGTAGGCAGAAGATGTTACCTTGATCCTTTTATAAGCTGTTTACTCCTAAGGAGTGACGTTGTTGTGAGTAGTCACCGGAGCACAGGGGTTCCCGGGAGGCTGACTTTCGGGGAGAAGACGTGAGATAGGGGGACAAAGGGGTAAAATGAAGAGCCTGACCCTTGGTAGCAGATGGCAGAGTGGTGGAAATACCCAACTTCTGATTTCAGCAAGTGCACAAGCACATCAATGCCCTGTGTCAAGGTGGTGCCTTGAACTCATCCTGTTCTTCTGTGTTTTTGATGGCTGCATCACCCACTGAGAGGAGTCTGGCTTAGCCGCTGTTTATCCACTGTTTTTCTTTTGTCGGTGTGACCGCTGACTATGCATGGCAAACACACACATCTGCGTTTCGCTCTGCACGCGTACCCCAGCTGGCTCTGAGTTTCTGCTGGGAGCAATGCCCGGAGCATCCTGGGGTTCAGGCAGAGCAATTCCCTTTGCGTCTGCGCCCTCTGCTAACTTCAGTGTCTGTAGCTGCGCTGGATTAAGCAATATAGATGTCTATAGATACTTCCAACAATGTTCATTCACTTTATTTATCATACTTTGCTAATTAACTTGTGCCTGATATAATTTAATTTATTTATTGACCGTAATTCAGTAAGACTAGTCAGTAAGATAAATCAGAGAATTTTTGTGTACTTTAACTTTCTTCGGCTTCATATCCTGCTGCCTGCTGATCTGTTCTCTCTTCCCTACCTCTTTCCAACCTGGCTTATAGTCTGCTCGTTTATTGCCTTTAAAAGTGATGTGATTATTTCTATAATATATGCACACTTGTAAATAAAACTCTTTGGCTTGAGAGCAGTTTGTACAGAAGCAGACTTGGTACTGAATATTCATGTGCAAGCGTGGCTTCTCTGTTCTTTCCTGTGGATGGCTGGCTGTAACCTTTGGGATTTCGGTAAGTGGAACAGAGCGTAAGAGAAGTGGTTGGACAGTCACAGGCTTTTGCTGCACAGCATGTGCACCAGCGCCCCAGCTTCTTAGCAAGATGCGTGTGTGCTTGTGCTTGAAGTTAGGACTTGGCACGAGCAGGTCAGGAAGCAAAAGTGCCAGACCTAACTGTACGTGTGGTGTGGAGTTAAACCTTGTCAAGTATTTCCTTTGTTAAAATTGCTTCCTTCATTTTACCATCACCATTTGTATGGCTCAGGGCGGAGAGAGGCCACGGACACTTTGCCAGCCGGCACTTTTACCGTTCAATACGAGCGTACACCACCAGCAGCCACCTAGACTTTGCCACCACAGGTGTATTTGGCTCACACGAGCAGATGGATGCTGTTTAACCTGCTACAACTTCTTCTCCTAAAAGTATCACAGCAGGACATCATGTATTTTGAAACAGTGAAGATGGTCTTTTTCTTTGGTCTTTTTCCTTTTGGTAGAGATGACTTTTCCCACTTCCCTTGGCTGGGAGCTGGAGGGAACTGCAGGCTGCTCTGCGAAAGCGTGGTGCCTGGATGAAAACAGACGTGAGGCGATCCGGCTGGCACAGCAATGTGCCATTATTTGTGAAGCCAGCCCTTTTCTAACTTTTCCTTTGTTTATGCAATATAATTTCAGTGTCATAAATACTAAAAGGTTTACTGCTGAGAGATAAGAACTACCCTCATTCATCTCTGCAGTCAAACTTCATGTGGCCATAGTGGCTTTTCCTGTATTTTAGGATGGAGTCCAGGATTTTAAGAATTCCACTGACTGATTTTTTTTTTTTTTTAAAGAGTGTTTCTCGGAATTTTGAATACTATTTCCTTTTCCGGTTTTTTTGTGTGTTTTTTTTTTTTAATTTTTTATTTTTTCAGATTTATGCTCTATTTCTCAATGCAGTCCCTGGGTTCCTGAGTTAGTTGTTCAGACAAATCCTTTTTCCTTTTCTGTGCCTTACTTTCACCCTATCTGTAGCAGGATAAACCTGGTTACTGTCTTTAAAGTGTCTGGTGCTATATGTGACTGCCCTGAGCCAGGTACTCTCACTGCAGTAGCTCAGCCACTCTCTTTCTGGCACAATCTCTGCAGCCTCTGGGCTCGTCCTGGAAATGTGTCACACAATGACAAATATTCTAAGGTAAGGAATCCTGATGGAGTTTTTCTGCAAAGAATCATCCTGAGGAGTACTGTGTGATACTTCTATAAGTTGTAGGACAGGTGGTGCTTTTGTTCCATTGCTAGAGCTCTGTTAGTTGGGATTGCTCCGAATCTGAACCAGTGTGTGCTGGGGAGAGGTATACACACCAGGGAATGTCAGACTTTCCTAGAAGAAGCAGGGATTTCTTCTCAAGTGCTGACACTTCCATTCCTTCATACCTCCACAGGCGTGGTGTTCTCTGTGTTTCAGTAGAGTGGATGTGATGTTACGTGACTAGCAAGCTGTCAGAGCAAGCCACGCCGTCCTAAATAAGACTTAGACATAGGAGAATCTTTGTAAAGAGCTCCCTGGATGCTGCTGGCTGTAGAATCCTTCAAGTTTCTGCTCCTCTGGCTTTTCTAGTTGCAGGGGAGCCTTGCAGCCACTAATGGCTGTTGCTGTGGGCAACTCCAAGGCTTCAGGGACTGGCTAACAGAAAATGGGAAAGCGTGAGGCATTCGAGTGACACTTGCAGAGCTCTCTCCAGACCTGGCTGCTTTATTCTTTATCTGCAGATAAAGAATACTGGCTTTAAGATTTGGGATGGGGAAAAAAAAAATAATACGCTCTCTTTGGACGCTTAAGTTAACTGGATTGTTTCTTTCAGTAGCACCCACAGATTTTGTGGGTAAATTGTATCGTGAAGAGGAATATAAAGAAATTCCACGGTCACTGTAGAGCTGTAATTGTTTTAAGCTGTAAGTATGATGTTGCAAGAGTGGGAGTATCTGGCGTGCATCAACCTACTCTCGTTTCAAACAGCTGTTTAATGAGAGCTTCTTGTAAGATCCCCAGTTAAGAATAGGCCATAATGAGTATGATGAAACCATCTCATCCTTGAAAACAAATTCCTTTTCATGGCTTAATTAAAAGTGCTCCTAATACTTCTGTGAGCATACATGATAACATAGGAAAGCCTCTGTTTTAATTTATATAAAGCAGTCTCAATTAAGAAGTAAAAGAGATAATACGTTGCTTTAATATTATATAGTAAAAACTGTTCTTATTTCTGAACTACCATTATCTTCTAATCAAATACAACGTGTGTCTTAACAGTTCAACAGCTTTCCCCAGGAGACTAGCATGACAGCCACTTTCTCGTATGCTTTTAGTTGTGTCTTAGTGTGATAGAAGAAATATTGGAGACTAGAGCAACTGACTGTGGTGGGCACGGTTTATTGCTGAATTTTTGGGGCAGGAATTTACAGATGACTGAGCCTTATGAACTATTGAAGCCCAAATTTTCTAGCAGCAAGCAGGGCTAGTTAAAGTTGGGTGTGCAATGAGCAGCAGTGCAATTTGCCCAAAATACAACACCAGTGACATATTCTGCGGGATGGGTTTGTGTTAGTGAATCTTGGTGAGAAGAAGCTGGATCACCAGCTATGGACAGAGCAGGCATCCTGGACCTGTGGCTGGGCTGCTTCGGTGAGCCGTCACTGCTGCCCTGGTGCAAATAAAATCCAAGTGTAGGAGAAAAACATCGCTGGCTGCTCCCCACCGCTGGCAATTCCTGCACCTTTTCTTCTTTCTGCTTCTCATTTGTCACAGTGAAATGTCATTCGTTGTTTGTCATTTCTATGAAAGATGCTAGGAAAGATGCTAATTAAAGAAAGAAATGTTGATTTGAGAGAAAATTGCCAAAATGAGCATTGTAAAAGAACAACTGTTTCCTTATGTTTGTCTGAAATTGCTCTCCCCTTGGGAGAAGCATAAAGCTACGAGTCCCTCGTGCAGGGACTTCCCAGCCTGCGTTACGTGAGGATGAGGGTACTAGAAATCAGATTGTGTCCACACCAAATCCTTCACAGGGCTCTCTCTGACATACTGAAAAATCTGTGAATTAATGGCAGCGAAATGCATTAGAACCACCCTTAAAAGGGATCATAGAATCACAGACTGGTTTGGGTTGGAAAGGACCTTAAAGCCCACCCAGTCCCACCCCCTGCCACGGGCAGGGACACCTCCCACTAGCCCAGGTTGCCCAAAGCCTCATCCAGCCTGGCCTTGAACCCCTCCAGGGATGGGGCTTCTCTGGGCAACCTGGGTCAGTGTCTCAATGGATCTTTTTAAAAAAGAAGGATGAAGTCTTGAGGGAGGATTGCCATCTTGGGTGAAGACGTTTATTGCTCTTTGCCAAATGCCCCGTGTCTCTGGCCTGGCTTTGGGCTTTGGCCATCCTTTGGAGGGTCACAAGCAGCGCCCAGGAGCTGTGATGAGCGGCCATCTGGGGAAGAAGTTGTGGGGAGCTGAGGAAGTCAGAGTAGCCAGGGGTGTTACAGGGCAAACTAATGAGGAACAACCTGTAGCTTCCCGTGTAGATGTTG
>NW_010131428.1:0-2389 GCF_000699245.1 Pterocles gutturalis | reverse complement strand
CTTTTAGGTGCAGCATTTTGATTTCTCAACAGAAGGCATGCTGTTGTTTGGACAGTGTACTCTGATTTATTCCCTTGATTGTTTTCACATTGTCAGATTTTCTGTACTTAGTAAAGACGTGCTGTATCTGCGTGCCAGCAGGGGTTGTGTGGTTCATCACTTGCAGGCATGGGAGATTCAAACCTAGTAGTTAAATGGTGACTTGGTCCGTATTGCAAAACCTGACCTCTTGCACTGCAACACCAAAATAGATGTTATTAGCAAAAGGATAGTTAAAAAAAAAAAATCACTAGAAGGCTTTGTTTTTGTATTGATTGCTGATACGTCTTCCCAATGATCAGGCTGTCACCTGCATTGCTAACCCTTGGCTCTCTAACCCTGCTAAAGCCTGATCTTCTCTCAGTTCTACCAATACTGCAGACTCTAATTTTTAGCAATTTTTGTTTTTTCCTTGCAAATCTGTCAATCACACCAAACTATGTAGGTGTGAGCTGTCTCGCTCGTGCTCTCCTTCACACCTGGCTGCCTCCCTGTCTTTTCTTGGTGGGTTGTTGCAGACGGATTTGCTTTCATGGTAGATAAGAGATCAAATTCTTTAGCAGAAACACTGCCCCTAGTAGTATTGTTTGCAAGTTTTGTTAATTGCTCATTGACAGTGCCTTGGTTTGCTGTTAGTCTGTTGTCTCCTCTAAAAAGAGGTAGATTTGCTGTACCGAGTAATGTTCATAATTCCCCTCCTCCTTTGCCGAAACGCTAGTTGTGAGAGGCTAAGAGATTGCAAATGTCAGGCATGATACCCAGGAGGACAATCTACCAGTCAATGCTGAAATGATTTGAACTAGTGAACTCTTGTTAAAACTGTTAATTGCTTTTTTAAAAACACTTAATGGAAATTGTCACATTTAAGTAGTCCATAAAACTGTGATGATACCAGCTTTAATCAGGTGTCATGAAAACTCATAATAAGCTACCTGGCCTGATAACTTTGATGGTGGAAATCAGTCACGACAGCCTGGTGTTTACAGTCCTGGGTCTCTCTGGAAGAGAAGAATCATGTATTTTTTTTACTTTTGAGGAGACTCTTCTCTAAAATCCACCTTTATGTGAATAAAGCTTATTGAAGAGAATGACCCCAGTGAACTCAGAAGTCTGTAAGGTTGTGCTGCTTGGTTCTGAATATTTCATATTGGAATATGCTAAGGGCTGTGGTGACCTTGCTGCAGACTCAAAATAACCACGGAGAGCTGAATTAAAGCCACTGTGCTGTGTCTTCCCCAGTGTGTTTGGTTGATTCCAAAGGGCAAAATGCTACAAGGAGGAATCTCTGGTGCTGGGCAATAGAGTCCCGAGAATTACCAGTTACTCAGGACCAGATTTTAAAGAATACCAGGTGTTTATGTGACATACATTTTTTTTTAAATACCAAATGAGTTAACCACAAATCCCACAGAAAGCTTAAATGGGCACTTGAAAGGTTCATGAAGATGCTGTGAGAGGTCTATTCGCGTCTTCAAGCTGTCTGCAGGAGCTGATGGAGAATGGTGTAGGTGGAAATAACCACACTGCTTTCCTGGACTGTGTATCAGCATGTGACCCATCGGAAAAGAACTTTTGAAAGAAGAGCGAGCATTAGGTGAAGATGTTCACGTGGGAAAGGAACATTTAGATTCTGTGTATCCAGCTCACATTCTGAGTCTTGACAACAGCGGGCTGCAGCCTGCACAGAGGCTGATGGCAGCGGGCGTGCTGGCCTCACTCCCCTTCTTCATGCAAAGGGCTTCCTCTCCTCCAGTCTTCTGAAAACGGTGTCATTAATTGCTGTGCTTGTCAGCAGTCTCAGAAGAGGGTCTGAAAATAGAAGTGGCCCGATGAAGTGACATACTTTCTAACCCTTTGCAATGGACGCTTTTAGGTCACAGCGTCGTAGTAGGGCACCGCATTAAATGTTAGAACCCTGTTCTTCAGTTCCTGGTGGTGTTTTTTGTCCATCCCATTGCACCTTTCCTACACATAGCATACTCACATATTTTATCATACACTTAAAAACAAATCTGTAGTCACTGTTAACTTCTTTTCTCTCTTGACACTAAGAAATAAGTTGAACAGAGCTGTGGTAGCAGTGGTACTTCCAGAATGGGCTATTTTAAGTAGAATGTTGGTAACAAACATTGGTATAAAAATGCTAGAAATCGGCAAGCCTGGTGGCTTCACCTTTGTGTCTGTCGTGGTTTGGCCTGGCTGGTGGTCAAACACCATGCAGCCGCTCGCTCACCCTTCCCCCTCCTGGGAATGGAGGGGGGAGAAGTAAAGGGGTGACGGGAAAAGAGACTTGTGGGTTGAGATAAGAATAACTTAATATTTAAACTACAATAAAATAGAAAATAATAAT
>NW_010131427.1:0-2908 GCF_000699245.1 Pterocles gutturalis | reverse complement strand
CAGGACAGGACAGGCCTCCCGCCCGGCCCAGCCCCCTCAAAGCCTCTCCCTACCGAGAAAACGGGGAAGGCCGTGTGAGTGTGGAGCCAGGTCTTGATGACCAGCGTGGGCTCGAGCAGGGCGAGTGACCCGCTGCCGGCTGGGAGCGCCGGGCTCTGGAGGACCAGCTGCTGTCCTGGGCCGAAGCTCCTTTGCAACTCAATTGTGGAAGCTCATCATAATTTGCGTAGGAGCAGAAGTGCTACAAGACCAATTTGGGGGTGGCCAGATGCCGTTCCCTGGAGCAGGGAGCCAGGCAGTGGGCTCTGAAGTCAGGGCTGAAGGTCAGAGAGGGCTGGCCTGAAAGCTGGCTGTGCCTGCTGGCCGCCTCACCCACCCCTCCAGCCATCCCATCGTCCCGGGTACCCTCGTGCACGGGAGCCATGAGTATGTGTGGGCAGCTCTGTGCGTATGTCGGTAATTCACAAACTGGGAGGGAGGCAAGTTAGACAGGACCATCTGTAGACACTAGCCCAGGAGAAAGGAGTTTGTGTGAGTAGGCTGAGTAAAATGGTAAAAGTGGGATCTGAAGAAGACGACAAAAGCAAGCAGTTGTTGCCCATGCAATGCCTGATGCCGCAGGCATGTCACTCTCTGGCTTCAAGGCATTCTCAGGATGAAGCCCTAAATGAACTAAACATTGAAGTATCACAGGCACCATCTAGCTATGTGATGAATATATTCTTTTGGAAGTTTTGCAGATGATTCTACTTACACATTTTTCCCTAAACAACTACGATGTTATTCATTTTTTCTGTGGCAATAGTCACACCATAGGAATTTTATTTTACTTGGTATTGTGTAAAATTCTGATGTAGGAATGGAAGTATTCATCTGAGTAACAGTTAAGCTATATGCTAAATAAGTTGCATATATGAAAATGTTTGCGTATTCATCTGAGTAACAGTTAAGCTATATAAGCTATATTTAGCTATATATTAAGCTAAATAAGTTGCATATACGAAAATGTTTGTAGGATTACTTTGCCTATGTTTGATCATTATGATTGAGAAACAAGAGATTAACACACTGCAGAAAAAGGCTTTCTTGGCACTGATCTGTCACCAATCTATTTAATGGAAGTTTTCCCCCGTTTGACAGGAGCAGGATGAGATGCTGTCATTACCCTGCAAACCCAGATGCAGACGGGCTCCCTTGGTTGTGTGGATGTCTGTGGGACCACTCCCTGTGCTTAATTATTGTTAACCTTTTTTATTCCAGACAGCCAATTTTATATTCTTCTGCATTTTTTTTTCTGTTGTGAAGAGAAATTCATGAGGACCAATTTTATATTCTTCTGCATTTTTTTTTTCTGTCGTGGAGAGAAATTCATGAGGGATTCCCTCAGTTGCCTGAAACAGAAAGTATGTCATGCCTATGAACTGCAGCTCCCTGCTGACAAACTCCAGTCACATCTAATATTGTACACGTCATCTGTTCAAAGACTCAGTCTCACGTCTACCTGCCCTTACTTCAAGTCCTGTGACTGAAGGCTGGGCACTGTTTCATTATGTGCAACAGGCTTCAAAGTTAAATGACCCAACAAAAAGGAGGAGGAAAGAAAAAGGCCAGGTGCAGAGGGGCCAGAGAACAACTTGGTGGCAAAGGGACAGAGGAAGAACAAGCCCTGAAGCTTATGCAGAGTCCGGGACAGATTATATTGCCAAGGGGTTGGCAGCAGTGCTTCAGCCCGACTCTGGCGATGGGCCTGCAGTCTGTGTGTCTTTGAACCCAAAGCTGTGGTCAAGCTGGATGTCACTGACACCAGTGTTGTGGGAAGAGCTGCATTGTAACCAGTCCTGTAATTCCTGAGCTTCTACACCCTGATTTAGTATTTCAAGATCTCCAAGTTATTCTCTCTCTCACTGGTGACGTTTCATAGCTCTTTGCATAAAAGAAACCTAACACAGACAGTCAGATTTCTGGGCAAGACGCATTTCCCATGGCCAACCTTGAAACCCAACAGCCCTTTCTGTGCAGATGTGGTCAGCTAGTGAGATAGACGGCCCTTCATTACAGACTGGGAAACTCTCCTCCTCTTTCCATCCAGAGTTTTCAGCAGATTAATGCCTCCCAGGGCTGTGCCAAGACACAATGCTGAAAACACAACTGGTAAAAATTCCTGCTCCAAACTTAAGTCTTAGTTCATCGTAAGGGATTTAACTTCGAAATGTTTCCCATAATCTTTTAGTACATTGTTAATGTTCAAGCAGAACTTCCAAGCAAGTTGATAAATTGAGAATAAAGAAAGGCATTTCAGTATATTCACGTATTGGTAGATTTGTCATGGTGTGGAACATAAGAGGGGGATTTCTTCTCCCCCCCGGACAAAAGTCTGCCTCCGTTATCTCAAGTGGCTTCGTGCAGCCTGGAATGCCTGGTGACGAGAAGACTGTCATGGAGCATAGGGCTGGGAAAACTATCAGCTGCAGGAAACATGTGGAAACTCCAAACATAAGTCAAACCATTACACTGAATGCAAGGAGGAAGAATAGGACAGGAAGAAGCGAGAGAGAAACAGAGGAAAACGTGCTGCTGGAGAACCGGGAACTCGGCTGCGTCACCACGGCAGGCAGCGTGGGTGGCGGCCCACAGCGAACACATACACTGTGGTGCTTAGGCCGGTCCAAGACAACAAGAGCAGCACTGGAAATTCCTTTTTTTTGGGCAGAAGGTCTGTCTTCATGGTGCAGGTCTGGAGGCAAGCAGCTGAGTGCACCTCAGTCTCTCAGGGGTTCCCGAATCCCATCCTCTTCCAAGCGGGTTTCACTACTATGGCTTCCTTTAGTCTTATTAATCCCGAGTATTATTTCTACAATCATCTCTCTCACCCACACTGCAAATACATTACCACACACCGCTGGTGCCT
>NW_010131426.1:0-12850 GCF_000699245.1 Pterocles gutturalis | reverse complement strand
TATTACTACTACAGTGCACTGTGCAGGGGAAAAAACATACTGTTTCCACCTACACTGCTTCATCAAATTATCTGATTGTTTAGCTAAATCCAAGGAGCACAAAAGCCCTTTTTTTATAACAACAAAAATCTGCTGGATAAGAGCTGGATGAAGAAGGCTGCAAACTGTGAAGCTGCAAATGTGAACACATGTTTTAGGACAGGAGTTCACAGAATCATGGAATCACAGAATCACAGAATCACAGAATGGTTTGGGTTGGAAGGGACCTTAAAGATCATCTAGTTCCAACCCCCCTGCCATGGGCAGGGACACCCTCCACTAGACCAGGTTGCTCAAAGCCTCATCCAGCCTGGCCTTGAACACCTCCAGGGATGGGGCATCCACAGCTTCCCTGGGCAACCTGTTCCAGTGTCTCACCACCCTCACAGTGAAAAATTTCTTCCTAATATCTAGTCTAAATCTACCCTCTTTCAGCTAATACCCGTTACCCCTTGTCCTCTCACTACACTCCCTGATAAAGAGTCCCTCCCCATCTCCCCTGTAGTTGCTCCACTCTGGTTAAGAGCTGCCATCCCAGGGCAGGGCAGCAATTCCCAGGCACATCAGAACATTTCTGCATCTTTGACCCAAGACGACAGCTTCACTTGGAGGCAAACAAGAACACTGAAATCTTGTTGGGAGGGTCCAAAGGGGAAAGATGTGATTCTTTTCTCTATATTCTTCAAGCCTGTTCATTACTACCACTGCAATTAAACTCCATTGGATCTGTTGTGTTGCTAGACCTGGAAGGCCACAGGAATCCATCTGAAGTGTGCTTCTTAGGATAGTTAACTCCCATTATTCCCCCTGCTCAGGAGATGCTGAATCCATACCACAATTTCTTCTTTCCTAACACCCATGTTATTTCTTCATATCTCCTAATTATGTTTTTTGATGCCACATAATAATGAAACACCATGAAGCTGAAGTACTCCTCTGAAAAATCCTAAATCACTGTGAAGTGAAATATTTATAGCTTTTACTCAGCAGATCAAAACCATTACTGGTACAGTGCAGCCCTGTAGTAACTCCTTGGGCAAATCACAAGAGGAGTCTTTAGCTAGAAGTTGTTTTGTGGGTGAAGCCCACTCTGCTCCAGAGCTGCACAAAGCTCTTACCTTAGCAAGTTGTTTGTGCGTAGCAATGGCCAGGCTCGTCAGCTGGGCTGGCTCATGGGGAGAAAAAAAAAAAAACCAAAAACCAATGACCATGTTAAAGATAGGCTCTTGTTGGTTGTACTTGTGTCATAGTTTTGATCCTGGCTGGCAGCCAAACACTACACAGCCACTCGCTCACCTTCCAGCCTCCCAGAGTAAAGGGAAAAGAGGCTCATGTGTTTAGATAAGAACAATTTAATAACCAAACTACAATAATATTGAAAATAATATTATTATTATTGGGAGCTTGAGAGATCTTCCTTTCTCATAACAGTGTATGAAATTCATCCAGGCAGGCAAGAAGGAACTAATAGATCTTACATCTAACTGGGAAGGCATGGCAGGCAGGCTGTAAGCTGAGGCAATTTGGTGACACTGTTGACAGCATGTTCAGCCATTCCGACCTCAACTAGCAGCTAAGTTCTAGCAACACAGTTAGGTTGACTTGTCAACAACTATCTTCACTAAAATCACGCAGGCTGATGCCATTTGTCTACTTTCATTCTGCTTGTTAGTTTGGGGCAGGAGGAAGAAAATCATATTCCCAGAAAATCCTCCAAATTTAGCTGCATTCCTCACTTGAAAATATTTATCCCTGACCTTCCTTCTCACATATAAGAAAATATTTTACAAGCAAACTATCAGTTCTTTTCTGACTTTCTGTAACAATAACAACACTAATACACATGCTAACCCCCTTTATTGTTATTATTGGGTATGCTGATCGCTATTCGTGGACCTGTAACAGCGCACTCCAAAGAAAGACTGAAAAATACACGCGCACACAAAAAATTATTTCATTTCCTCTTTTATAGATCTTTGCAGATAGACTTTTACTGAGACTGAATTCTGTTTGGTTTCCTAATACCAGAATTTTATGTTGTAAAAACCTTACTGAAGAGACCTACAGTTTTTCTGAGATCAGTCCATATTTATTCCCAACTCCAATGAATTAAATTACAATATTTGCTATGCTTACAGAATCCATTGATTTAAGTGCACTTCTTAAGACATCCTTTGGAGGTACTTTGGGATATCCAACTCACCTGCATGGTCTGGCAGATACGACATGGGTTTTATGGGAAGAGCTGCAGCTTCCCATAAGGTAGGCAGCTGGAGGTCAGGCAGGATGCACCCACTGCCTAAAGTAACAGTAAGCACCTATGTGTAGGCAGATGAATCCTGTCCCAAAGTGGAGCACTCTACCACTTCTTTTTTTTTGCTTAGATCCTTTTGAACCTCTGCACAAGTGCAGCAGAGAGATTAACCCATCCTTAAAAATGAAGGGCAGAGTGGGGGATGTGGCCAGCAAGAGTTTTCTCCTGTGGTCATACCTTCCGTCAAAGAAATCCAAAGTCAGTATCCAGTCAAGAATGTTTCCGGGCTGCCTGTGGCTGTAAAGAACAAGGAATTAAGAAGCAGTAGGGAAGTCCTGCATCCTTTAAACACACAGCACTGGCTCTAACTAGCTTGTCACATATAAGTCATAGAAAACTCTCTGGAATTCTGGAGATCAATGTTCCCCCAAAGCAAAACAGTCAGCACCCAGTTGAAGAAGCAAGAAATACAGCAAAGAAAAAAATGTGGGGTGCTTTTTACCTTACATTTGCTCATCTTCATCACACGTTTAGGACACTAGGAAAAGAAATAAGGGTAGCACAAGTCGTACAAACAGGATAATAATGTAGAAAAAAACCAGACACCTGGATGGACAGGATCAATTAGGAATTCTATACCTGCAAGGAAAGGAATACCCTTACAACAGCGATGATTGCAACAAAAGCACACAGACGACCGAATCTTTGTTCTTCAAATGGAAATAAGACTTGGAGCACATTGTGGCATGTGGCACACATGTCAAGGAAATGAAAGACATCTGATATTTGCTTAGCTTCCAATAAGAGAGTAGCATTTTGGCACAGCCTAAGTGGCATAGAAAAGCAAGTGTGAGGTATGAATTTCACATTACCTGCTTCTATTGCCAACATTACATGCTCTGTTACTCTAGTTGGAATCTCACATTCAGAGGACCGAAAAATGACATTGTGAAACATCCAAGAGAAGAATTACACAAGCTCTGGTTGTTCAGCTGTGTGCCAGTTTGAGAAAATGCTTTCTGGGAAAATCCATTAAAGCAAATCTGATATGACTTGTCTAGCTGTGAAATATAAGTGAGCTCCACATAGTGCTGAGACAATTAGACACAGTCATCATTTCTTTGGCACTTGGCATTTTTTAAGCAATTCAATACTAAATTGGTATTAGTTAGAAGGTTCTTCTGGCATGAAAGAGTTTTTATTTAGCTGTATTCAGAAATTTCAACAATAATTTTTATCCCATGTCACCTGGATAAATTTAATGGCAACTGCCCATTGTCTCTAAGTGAGCACAGGTATCGTAGTTGACTGGTGCTGTCCCAGAAACAAGCACAGAGAGACAGGTTAATCTGCCTAAACATGTTTAATATGCAGGGAAGGTTTTGGATTAATCTCTTCTCCCTTATTTGCACAGAAAAATTACTCCCTGAGCACAGGAAAGCAGAAGGGGAATGGGCCCAAATGCACTTGCTGAACAAAATTGTGACCCTGTGAAGTCAGCTCCCATGGACTGAAAGAGGATCACCCAGGGAGTCACCAGCCCGTGGACCACCTCAGGCAGGGCTGCATTTGGCCACAGAACACCAGTGGATTCGATGGATGTAGCCCAGCATAAGCCTGGATCCCCACTGCAAGTGCAAAATTATCAGCGGAAAGCATCAGATCCTTCTGCACAAACTCTGGTACAATATGTAGATAGGTGCCCATGGCCACACAATGCATTGCCAAGGCACTATCAGCCTGATGTACTTCCAGGTTTGTTGTAGTTACTTTGCTTTCATTATCAAACTGCTAAAAAGAATATAAAATTATATTGGCTAATTATTTGGGGGGCTTTTTTGGTTCCTACTCTATCATTACTGGTTACCCAACTTCAATAGTCTCTAAACCACAACTCAAGAGTTAGGTTGGCAGTTTGTCCCTTGTTTCTCTCTTCTGCACCAGTGTTAATTTTTACCATTAATCAGCAGTTTTCAAGCAACTTCTTCATTTTCATACTGTGATTGATACAACATGTAAAGGCTTTAAAGCATACTTCTTTGACTGAGACATCTCTTTACTGAATGTCACCTGGAATAAAATGTCTTTTTCAAAAGCTCACTTCATCCAGTGTTTCTCTGGAAGAGTTACCAAAAAAATAAAGCATCAGCCTTTCTAGCCAAGGCTTCAAGCACTGGCTGACCAGTGCTGCTTGGATCATCACATCAGGCTCCTGAAGAGGAAGAGCAATCCCTTTAACGTATTGATATCAACCAAGGGGACTGATATAACTTTTGTATTTTATCTAGATGTTATGTATTTTTGTGCATACTCTTGTGCTGTGTGAACCCTATGGAAAAGCGCATCTGTAAAAGCAGACTAAGACTGCTTCATGTTTGACTATGTTTCCTAATGAAAATGTTTCATAAATACATAAAACATTGTCATTCCCACGGCACTTCCCTTCATTTAGCTTTCTGATTTTTGCTCTGAGAACTTGATTATTTTCAAGTAATGTGGAGGCAGTTATGCATATATTTAACCCACGGCACTTCCCTTCATTTAGCTTTCTGATTTTTGCTCTGAGAACTTGATTATTCACAAGTAATGTGCAGCCAGTTATGCATATATTTAAACCTGATGTTGCTAGAAAGAGCATTTTTATGCAACAGTGTGCAGTGTTGCTCAAAACGTAGCAGTTTTACTAAAGTCATTGGTGGCTTCAGCAAATTTTTGATGAGGATCAGAATCCTGATCAGCCATTTCTCTTTGTAAAATGAAATTTTAGCAACACAGAGCATGGAGAATGGTTTAGACTTGTATTTATTTGAGTACAGCTTCTTGCTGGCCCCATCTGTCTTTGTGAGACTACTTTCAGCGTAGTTCCCTCCTGTGACTTGCCCTCCCCACGTTTCTAGAATGAGAAGGCTGCAGCCTAATTTCTCTAGATGGAGAAAATGATAAATGTTTGTAGTTAGTAGCTGCAAGGACTTACAACAAATTTGGAAACTGCTGGCTGCTGTTAGATAGAGGGTGGCAGTTTCGGGGCTCTTTAGCCACCTGCAGCTCTCAAGCTGTTCAAGTGTGATTTGTTATGCTGGAGCTGCATCCATGAGCAAAGGGAGGCTGTGCTAACATGGGGCTGACTGGTTAATACGAATATCTAGCAGCAGGAGATCCAGGAGAGACTGCTGAAGCCAGCATTGCTGGCTTGCAAAGGAGCAACGGGCCTTGGAACCTGCTGTCATCTCATGCCCACAATCCCTCCACACTTTGACCTATGTGATCTCTCTGAAGTATTGTAGAGTTAGGAAGCTGGGTAGCTGTTCCTTCACTTGTGTTTTTACTTCGTGACCCCCTTTAAGCCTCCTGGAGGTGTTCTAAGAGGGAGAAAGAGGATGAGTCATAACCCAGTTTCCAGAAACCTTAGCAACACGACAGTCAGAACGATAGGCAGGATAAGAACAGTGGAAAAAAACCCCGACAGCTATGATATTCCTAAAGGTAATTGGTCTTTACTGAGGAATTGTACCATTAAAGAGTAAAAAATTGCATTATTGACATAAGTACAGTGAAAAATATGGTAGAAAAGCAATATCTGAAAGCAATACAAGTAATTTCCCAGAACCTGATTTTCTAGAAGAAAATTTTACTCATTGAGCTATTGGCGGTGATCTATAAACAGATGAGAATAATCTTATAGTGGATAAGGAAGGTGTATAGCATAAAGCAAAATTCTCCTAGTAAGTGCTGTGACACACTTGAGTACACTCCCCAGGGGCACACAGTGTATCGGTGAGACAACAGCGATATTAAAGGTCAGAAACTGTGAACATAAATCACAAGAGGGAATAAAGAAAACTCCCCTTGTGAAGCACTTTAATGAGATGAAACTTCCCGTCACATCTTTAGAGTTTATAGGTATTGACCATGTCCCAACAGCCCCCGGAGAGGGGGAGGCAGGAGCAGCTATTAAGACAATGAGGAACACTAAGGATTTAAAACTTAAATGAGTCACTACCAAATAGCACAAATCAATAACTGATATAGATTATATATACTTGTATAAGACTGGGAGAAGAAATCTGTTCCTTTGAGCTGGTTACCTCTGCTTGAGTACCGACAGTTAGGTGAAAGCCCCACAAAAGGCAGAGCAGGGCTGTCAGCTGCTGCGGGCAGCGCCGGCTGAGGCGGCAGAGACCTCGGCTGATCACAACTGTTCCACGGGAGCTGTCTGCTGTTGTAAACATATTTTGTGGGAAGCCACAGGCAGTTGCCTCTTCGCTGTGCACTGCTGCCTTTCTTAAATGGTGTGCTCCTTTCTGTGCAGTCACAGCAAGAGCATCATTCTTATTAGTTTGGACAAAGGAGTGTCTGCGGAAACAAACCTGTTTTGTGCCTGTAGCATGGGAATGGGCAATGACAGACATCACTATAATTCCAGTATTGCCAATAAACCCAGCTACCACTGCACAAGAGATACATGTAGAGGATAGCTTGTATCCCCCAAGCCTTGCATTGTCTCTGTACCTGGAGTCAACATGGTACTATTGCATTTTGCAAGAAAAAGCCTCTTCGGAAAATGCTGTTTTACTGTTTCTTTGGTGATACGGACTTGTTGGGAGGGACTACAGGAGACAGTAAATACTCCTCACTGCGGGCATGATGGAGATTGACTAAATGTGGCTAAGCTCACAGCTTCTCTGCCTTCATTTTGAAGTGGTTGTCTCTTGAATATTTGCTTGAATCTCTGAGCTATTTTAGTATGGTGATACCTGATCACAAATGTTTGATTTTCACTAAGTTTATCAATGAGGCTCTGAGAAGCAGAGATGAATTTGCTTACTGCTAGAAATAATCTTTGGAAAATAAATTACATTTATGATTCTTAATCTCCTGTCTTTATACATTTCTAATTAATTTAAAAATGGGAAAACAGCACAAAAATAAATGTATTGCAAGTATTTCTAGTTTTATATTGTTGATTCATCTGGTTAATTTTTATCAGTCAATACTAGAAAGGGAAATGTGACTCATCTAAGTGAAATTTGATCAAGCAATTTCAATATGTGAACAAAAGCATTATGTGCACAAAACTAAATAAGAGTTTGAAATCTCTGACTCACACACTCTCTGTTTAGTATGTATATACTTCACACAAGAAAGCGAATAAAGGCAAGGATTGAATTGGTTATCCTAAGGGCCCTGAGATGTTTAACTTGCCTAATACAGTTAAAGAGGGATGAAGTGTGGATATGCTGTCAGTAATTCAAGAACGAGAAAAAATTGCCATGATTTCTTCTGGTTCAAGTGATACAGAGAAGAATCTTTGATATTTTTAAAACAGAAACCCTGTCTGGAAAATCTGACCATTTGGAACTAGCCTAGTAACACACACTCTGCTATCTTATATGATCAGGGCTGAACAGTAACCACTCACAGAGTGGTGATTAATCTTTACTGATCTGTGGATCCTCACAATTTTCAAGTGGAGATTGGGATTCCTTTATCCTGACTAGAAGTCTACCAGTCGTAAAGATTATATTTTTGAAATAATCCTTCATGAACTGACTACAAATAGTCCACAGATGACTAAGGGTCCACAGGTTGAAAACCACTGCTTTAAGAAATGATACTTGCTTCACTCCTGTATTAATTGGCAATATATGCTTAAAGTTCACCAGTTTTGCTATTTATATGGCATTCTATATTCCTAATTTCATCTGTGTAACATAATTTTCATGGGAATACCTATCTAAATTGTCATCTGGTGCCTATTGTTTATATAATGTAGCTGCTGTATGTATAAAAACTCCTGCATTTTATCTTATTTGTTCTCTTCTATCTTCTGACATGCTTCCTTCAATTAGTACTGAATAATGTAATTATTACACTATATTACAATCACATAAAGAGATACTTGACAAATACTTCAGAATGGCTCAGATCTTCATTTTGCTAATTGCAGCAGTAAGTCTGTGCGTATCCCTGACTGCATCTGGAATTCTTATGTGAAACCAACTGAATCATACTGTTCTAGTGCCACGCAGCCTGTTAGCCAAACATACCTCTGTTATTCTAATATAATGGCAGACCAACAGATTCATGATCCAGTTGCTAGGGTTTTTGGTGTGGGTTTTTTTTTTTTTTGCAACTGAGGCTGGAACTGCAAACTCAGACTGAGCTTCATGCAAAGTTATGTTGGCTCAGAAGACTGACATATTTAAATTTACAATACAGAGAATTTTTATCACAGCCTCTCAATAATGCAAACTACCTTTGTGGAATTTCAATACTAAATTTAGTAGCATGTCACTGATGTCGATATATTTTCAAGTTTAAAGAAATACGGTATTCTAGTCAAATAGGTGGTAAGAATTCTTTAGAATGACTCTCCTGAGGACATACCTTTTACTTATGTTAATGAACAGATAAAATGAAATAAAATGTTACAGAAGATTATTAGGTAAAAATCCCCTATTTTGATATCTAGTTCCTTTATATCTGCTGACTAGACACTTTATGTTTCAACATTTACCTGTATTAAGTAAGTATTCTATGGCTTACATGTATGTGAGGCCTAGATACCTTCTTGAAGTCTATAAAAATAGAAGTTAAAACTTGTACATAAATAAGCTTGTAGAATATCAGGTGAGAGTTCTTGCCATGGAAAGAATTAAAGTGTATAGAGAGACTATATAGGCTGCTCATCACGTTCAGTTGAGCAATATTATTATAGTTTGCTGACAATACAAATAACTTAAGGCATCAATCTATAGGTATGGCTATTCTTAGCAGAAGACAGTGAAAACAAACTGCTTTGCTTACAACATTCACAACATTGAAGTATGTCCTTAGCAGAGCAGTACAAATGTCAATACGCTGCTGAGTTCCTCAAAATCCATAACAAGTTATCCAAAGCACACACAAACCTTCAGGAAAGTCTTTGAAAATATAGATCGAATTCCAATACAACTCCTTTCTCCAAATTTTGCAGTTAGGGCACTTCTGGAAATCTGTTCTCTCTTAAATTATGACAATGCTTCTGTTAGAGTTAGGTCTGTCAACTGGGAACATACCTGTGGATCACCATGTGCAAGGACTTTCAAAGTAAAAGTCATTTAATCTACCTGGAGTTTCCAGCACAGATTCCAGACCTCAAGGACTAAGGTGCTAACCTTGGGTGGGTGCTGTTCATTTCAGCTCATCTTTGTGCCTTGTGCTATTATGATAATGAACTTTCTTTGCTGGGAGCAACTGCATATTTTAAATCACATAAAAATCCAAATGAAAGGTGCATGTATCCAATGGAGTATTTATTAGCCAGGGGAGACAAACAGATGAAGTAAAGCTTTTGCTCTATCTCACATGAAGGTGTAGCTTGAAAAACTCGAGTGTTATCCTCAATAAATTAAGTTACAAAAGTCAAGAACTGGCACAGTAGGTTCTCAGACAGTTAAATACTGCATATTATTTTTTCAAACATTTCTGCTGGCAATGGTTAACCTCAGGCAATAGAAATACATGTTTGCAGAGGAAGAAAGAGCAGCCAGGGAATCTGTTTATTCACTCCCGTAAAAGCTTTTCTTAACTGATATGCAGAGTTACTATTTCAGAATGGATTTAAACCAAGCTCATTTTAAGTGGCACCTTTGCAGACTGAGTTTAGTATTATTTTTGAAAATCACATTAACAGCATACAACTATCAGTTGATTTATAAATGATACACAAAATTAGTAGTACTGTTAGCATAAAATTATGCTTGACTTCTAGAATTTTCAGAGAACAAAGGATCTTTACAAGCTCTTCTCTTTGGGGAAATATTTTTAAAATTCAGTAACTGACATATGGTGTAAGAATATTCAGCTCAAAAGAAGAAACAAAACCAGACAGAAAACACAGACGGGTTTATATTTTTGTGACTCAGTACAAGAAGCAGTGCTCCTCCAGTATGGTAGGGGATTCGTCCCAACATGTCCTTCAACGTGACACTAGTATTTTATAAGGACTTCCTACAAGTCCTTTGTGATCTTGACCATCTCTATCCACTGCTCTTATGAAGACATGCTCCATGATACTGCACTTGTCACAGTGTTTTTCTGTTTCCAGAAATAATTTGTTTCTCCTGTCAGGTCCAGCACACCATCATTCTCAAAGAGCCTCTTCTGGGTGGCCATCTGGAAGCATCACCTCAGTGCAAAACAGGCAGACTGCTGGATTTGTGTTGGCTCACTTCTCCTCAGTCCTGGCTACTGCCCTGAAGGCAACATTACATTTTATTCCTGGACTACACAGCATTATAACTACATGTGTGGACATGACATTTGGATTGCTAAATTCTGGGCCTATTGACGTTTAGAGAAAGACCCAGGGAAAAAAGCTAAAGATGCAGAGGACTGCATCAGCTGAGGATAAGCAGTGATAATGGTCCAAGGCTCCGGAACCCAGAAAGTGCATGGAGGTGTAATACCATACCTGAAATGAAGCAAGGAGAGACATCTCTCATGCATTGTTTTGGAAGAAGAACCGGAAAACCACCAGATTTTAAGGGAAGAAACGGACTGAAGAGCAATGAAAAGCCAGAGTCAAGATCCTAAAACCAGACGTGCCCAAACTATGAAGAAATTAGATTTTGAAAACTGAAATGTGGGCCTTTCTATAGTCAGAAAACATTACAGAAAATGAAAGTGATAGGTATGAAACAGGAGGGAAGGCGGTAGAATACCTCTTGGATTTAAGAGCTGGGAGGATCAATGAGAAAAGAGGAAAATTGACTTACTGTAATTAATATTATAGGTTTTTCTGCATGTCTTTATAATTAAAGTCTTAAACACAGCTGCAGCTTTCCCTTGCCATGTATGGTTCTTAGATATAAATCATCTATGGGCTTGTGACTACACTTCAGAGAAACTAATGACATGAAAGTCTGTAGACTCAGGATGCGGCAACATTTATAATGAAAAAGATCTGCCCGGTGGAAGGAATACTAAACTTGCTTCTATTATAATAATATAACTTGTATGCCTCTTCATGTTACTATGCTTTAGGAATGTGTATGATTATCACTAGGTATAAGAATCATGAATCATTCCATTTCCCAAGGACATCCCCAGAGAACAGTCTCAAATGCAGACACTTGAGAGTTCCCAGATTACTTGCTGGAGCTGGAGAGACTGATTCAAGGTCTTTCATGGATAAATTATCACCTTTCCTGAAATACCATTTAAATATTGTGCTTCAGAGGTCAGTTGGAGTTACTCTGGTCTAAAGTGAGGGTAGTCCAACATAATGGGGTTAACCACCACCTACATTTAAAGGCAAATGAAGAAATGTTTAGGTTTTTTTAAATAACTGTGTCACTTTGCTGGCTACTTATCTAATTAAGTAACTGTAAAAGTTAGCACTCTCACCAGAATTATCATCAGCTAAACACTTACTAGAGTAAGTGTTGAGAAAGACTTTTTCATCAACAGGTAGGGCAGCATCCAAGGATGGGATATTTCTACTCATAGTCCCTTGGTTTCACTTCACAGATAGAGTCTATTCTTTGGGGAGAAGAAAAGAACACTGAGCCTTTCAGTTACCAGGTACCTGTTCTTTCATGTTACTGCGTATCTCTCAAACCTCAAAAAATTAAAAATTATTTTGAAAAAGCAGAGATGGTTTTTGATTATTCCAAACAGATTGCTTAAGGGGAAGATCCAACTTTTACTGCTAACAATAAATGTTGAAAAGTTAACCGACCTGAGTCTGGAAAGTAGTAAACAAAATTTTCTCTTAATTTAATTGTGCGATGTAAGCTAAACATGCTACATGAAAGTACTACCAAAATACAAGAAGAGCAAATATAAACCTGTTTTTGCCATGCTTATTTTGAAGTCTGCAAGTGTCATCTTAGCAACAGCGTGGAGAATGGATCCTTTAGCAAAAAAACTGCTCACTCTTTCTTCCCCAGTCTTTGCTGATGTTATTCCTCCCGTGCTGCCATAGAAGCTAATGGAAATTTTGCTACAGATTTTAAATGGAATACATCAAGCTCTCTGTGCTCTAATGAAGAAAGATATGTTGAAATTTTGTAAGTTACTTTTGCCTTCTAAATGTAAAATAATCTATTTACCTGGTTCTGTACCTGATCCTATTAAAGAGGAAAAATTCCCATTTAAATCAGCCGTTTATTGGTTACAGTGGAGTCTTTCAAAAGATATCTCACAGTAATGTATTTTTTCCCATAAGGGAAGACTATGATATAAAAAAAGAATAAAAACAAACATTAAAATTATATTGACTCTGCTGTGTTTAGTTTTGCTACTTAATTTCTCTTGGCTAAATCTCAGCGATGGGGATGATCTTCCCCAATGACTCTGTGATTTAAAAAAAAACCAAAAAAACAAAAAAAAAGGACTTCCAATAAACAAACATAAGCTTCTAAAAACAGGGACGCTAGATATTGAACGAAGTTCCCGTAGAGCGGCAGCACGGGTCTGTACCGACTGTTCCACAGCAATTCACACCGTGCTTAAGCGCCGTCGCCACCGGGTCCATCCCCCCCGGCCTCCCCCGGCCGCAGCGGGCTCTCG
>NW_010131425.1:84559-91034 GCF_000699245.1 Pterocles gutturalis | reverse complement strand
CCCCCAACGGGGAGACCTTCGGGCGCCCCGGGCTGCAGCGGCCGCGGGGAGCCGGGCCAGGGTCTGGGCTCAGTCGTGCCCGGTTCCCTCCTGGTTCCTCCCTCAAAATACTTTTGAGAGGGAGCTCAAGTGCCCCAGAGCATCCAGCGATGCCCTAATCTTCTTACACCGCGTGCTTGCTTACGTATTAATTGCTTCTATTTTTTTTTTCCCCAGGCAGTCTCAATTTAGTACACTGCCAATCAAAAGCACCCGACTCCAAAGTGATCTCATTTGACACAAGCATCACAGTGGCCCCTTAGTAAATAAACTGTACTCCCACCTTGTTCCTTGCTTGCTTCTCCCTTTTGTTCATTGGGGGAGACAAAGGAAAATTTCCCAGGGAGACATCAACCTACTTTATCACGTGAGCTGATAGTGACAATAAGGTTGATTAAAAAGTACAGAAAAGGTCAAGGTGTGGAACTATACAGAAATTATAGCAGGAATTATACACGGCCAGTGCTTTTTTTTCTGCATTCAAAACTTCTCCAATGCAATGTGATCCAAAACAGAAAAGCCTAAGGAATAAAGAAGAGAATCATAGAAGGGTTTGGGTTGGAAGGGACTGTAAAGAGTATCTAGTTCCAACCCCCTGCCATGGATAGGGACACCTCCCGCTAGCCCAGGTTGCTCAAAGCCTCACCCAGCCTGGCCTTGAACACCTCCAGGGATGGGGCATCCACAGCTTCCCTGGGCAACCTGTTCCAGTGCCTCACCAGTAAAGAATTTCTAATATCTAATCTAAGTCTACCCTCTTTCAGCTTAAAATCATTACTCCTCGTACTGTCACTACACTCCCTGATAAAGAGTGCTTCCCCATCTCTCCTGTAGGCCCCCTTTAAGTACTGGAAGATTGCTATAAGGTCTTTTGGGAGCTTTCTCTTCTTTAGGCTACATGATACATACATTATCTACATGAACATGTGCATCCCCCAATATGCAAATGAATTTTCTCCCCCAAACTTCAGAGTAATTTTAGTTACTAATGAAGCACACAGAAAAAAGCACAATTAAGCAAGGCAATACATGGCTTGTTAGAAGCAAAACTAAAGCTTTTATGCAGAACTGTTAAAAGAAGGTCTGCATCCCACTCAGAGCTGTGTGCAAAAAAATCTGCAAACCGGCATAGAGCTCTACTGAAACCTTCAGTGCCTTTTCCATGCAGAGCTGGGACCTCAGTTGGAAAGTCTCCAGATTAACTTCCATGGAAATTAGCAGCCAGTGTTGCTAGTGGAAGCATCCAGTTTAAGAGCATGTGACAACTCCTTTCACAGAAAGGAACTAAAATATTTTGAGGTGGAACTGTCAAAGACCAGATCGGACCTAGCCCAACAGAAAGCTTTCTAGGATGAGGAGCGGTGCCATAAGGCCCCCTCATCAAGTCATCAAGTTATCTTCAAGCTTTTGTTGTTGGTGAAAACCGTCTGTTCTGTTGCTACGAAAAGATGCCAATGGCATGTGCAAAAAAATTATTTAATGGCAAATTAATTTTGCACTTGGAGAGCAGAACAGTATGCATCATCTCACAGCATTATTCTTTTCACCTTTCATCCCTATGAGAACATCCATGTGGCCTGTGCCCCAGCTAATCACTCCACCTCCCCCAGAGCATCTGGAGCAAAACCTAACAACTGATCAGGATTTCCTACCCCCTCCTCTAATGAACAACCCTGCCACTGAGCCGCATCCTCCTTCTCCAGCACAAACTCTATTGTGGCTCCTGCTTGTTGATAACCATTTTTGTCCACATGACCACATTTACACTGTGCTCCAGGATTACCTGGTTTTCCTCTGACTGCTGCAATTTGCATGACTCATTTGCAACATGAAGTGCTAAATCGACTTCCTATGCCTTTTTTTGAATATGAGCAATTATGAGAGAATCTGAGGCTCATGAAGGAAAGCCTTGCTTGCACAATTACACCTGTGGCATAGATGTCAATTCCTGTGATACAAGAAAGGCAGCAACAGCAGAAGCTTTGTCAGAACATCACATTTGCTCCAAGATGTGTCTGCAGACAAACCACTGGATCAGGAGGGAAAGGAGGAGCACAAAAATAATTTTTAGCAGGTTTTGCCAGTAGCTGGGATCATTGTGCTGGCCAAAGCCTGAATTCCCACGACTGCGATCTCATTTCTTCAGCTGGCAACTCAGCCAAGGGCTAGGTTGTCAGGTTAAGAGGAGCAACCTTGCAATCACTCTGCGGTGACTCCCCTGCTCATCTGGGAGAGCTGACAAGCTTCAGCAGGTGGGAAGATTTTTTTTTTTCCTGGGTGGAAACTTCTCACCACACTGCATGCCTTGATTTGCAGGATGGATTGTGGGAATGAAAGAAGAAATACAGAAAAAGGAGGGAATCCAGCCCCTTGGAGTAAAGCCAAGGGAAGGAGGTTTATTCCATTACACACATCTGTTAAATCCCATTCTGAACACTCCAGTGTTCATAGGCTGTGTGCTCTGCTGTAAGCTTTATTCAGAGTGGCAGGGACTGAAAATTCTATTCCTAATGGTAAAGAGGTAGATATATGGAAAAGGGGAGTGGGGAAGCAAGGGGTAAAGTAACCTTGTTTGTTCAGTGTGCCAGGCTAGCCAGTGACAACTTAGTCTACTTTAAATGCTCTGTATTCCTTAGGGTCATACAAAATTGATTCTGGAGATAACCTTCAACATTCACCCTCTAGAAAAATTATACATACATTTATACACGCACATGTATGTATGTATGTATTTGCACCTCCTCTTTTTTTTTTTAAACATGACTGAACCAGCAGCCAGCTTCCCTTCCCAGATCCAACACTGATAGATACACCCACAAAAACATTCACTTTGGGTCAGCGTTTGAAGTTCAAGTAGTGCACCGCTTATCCATCGGGTGACTGAGGGATGCTGAGGCTTAACATGGAGCAACCTGCCCTCACCTCAGCAGATCACCCTGCAGCGGGGAGTAGCTTCACCCTGCAGCTCTGCCAGCACTGGCTCTCAATAGCTCTCTAGTGAATTACTGCTTTCTGCTACTCTTTTTTTTTTTTCCCATTTTTTCAGCTATTTTGCAGCACTGCTCCCCTTTCTGCACGTAGGTGGCCATAGCTAGAAATATGCCCTGATTCCTGTTGCTAAGGTGTTCAGTGGAGGTGGCAACAAGGGCCTGATCCTGTCTTGAAGGCACCTGGGTGCTGCCCTTTCACAAGTGCCACAGATCAAACCCAGGTTTCTACCACACAGGTTTAAAAAAAAATGGGCTAACCAGAACCTAAGCATTTCTTTAGACAGTGGAAGTGAGCCAACCCAACAAGCACATACTTACTCTACAATGGTTATCTTTCCTCACCTGTATCACAGCAAAGATAAGGGCCAGAACTTGTAATTTCCTCCTTACTGGAGATACACAAAAATGTAATTTTATAGCAATGCAGACAACTTGTGTAAATACAGCTCAAGATTAATGCAATTATAAAAAGTTAAGTGATTCCTGGCTCCTGTGGGGACCATTTGAAGCCCACAGGAGACAGCACCAAGAAAGTGAGAAATCAAATCGATCACTTTTTCATGCACAACCAGGAGGGCGGCAAGACACACAAGAGTTATTAATTCAACATGAAGTGAAACATGCTTGTGTTTTCAATTACTACCTCCTCTGGGTCACCTTGCTTTGGTTAATCTCAGCATGCTTTATAGAGAGGAGAAAGCCACCACTGGCCCCATTTTGCAGACCAGGAACCTGAAGCATGGAGAAGGGTCAGCCAAGTTCACCAGCACGCCACGAGCAGGACTAGACCCAGGAGCTCATTTCCTCAGTCCCTGTCCAGTGCTCTCTCTCTCCAGGACATGGGTCCTCCAGAATTATTTTATCTATGGCAAAGGTGCAAATCTTTGCTCACTGCTTCTAAACTCCAAGCTAATGAGATCCATGTTTCTAAAATAAAAACCCAAAGCAAACAAATCCGGGAAGGGAGCACCAGTAATGAATCTACCGTGAAATACCTGCAGGGGTGGCGAAGTCTGCGCTGTTGTAAAATAGGTACAAGCAATAGCTAACAGCAAAGGGAGGCTTACAACTCAAACCATGCCATGAGAGGCACTGCAAGCTGCATTCAGACACCCTTCCTCCTCCCCTGCAATGGGAATCAGCCTGAGAAACAGGCACCAAAATTCAGCCTTGAATTCCAACAGGAACATGCTTTTCAAAGAACAGCATGTACCGGAGGGTGATAGGTAGCGATGCTGACAGCTCATCACCCAGCATTTCTCCGTTGTAGGTGGGTTTCTTTTTTAATCACAGACTCCCCACAGCATTGCCTGCTGTGTAATGCTTTCAGGGTAATACTGAGACCTGAGGAGATTCTTAACCAATCATTAATCACCAGCCTTTGTTTTGTATGCTGGGAGGAACTGAGCTCAGCTAAAACTAAGCCAGGGGTAACTTCCCCAATCAGTCACGGTCTAACGATTTTCCTCTAAAAATGTTACGTACGGCTTCACGCTCCTAACAAGTGCCAATAGTTCTGGCAAGTGAAATGGCCTGTTTGGAAAGCAAGGGGCACCCAGCAGCAGCATGAGTGCAGTAGCATCTGGAATGATGAGGGAGAAGGAGTGGGATGCAGAACTTCAAGGACGAAGTAAAGCCCTTCTCCCCCCACCTTCCAACAGAAAACACCACAGATCTTCTTAATTCAGGTAGAGAACCCAAAGTTTGTGAGAAAGAGCTGCTTCATCATGGATTAGATAATGTGTCCTGGTGCTGGAACCTGGCTCTGCCTGGGAGAGCTGTTCTGTTACAGCACTGCACAGGGGCTGTGTGTGCGATGGGACGGACCAAGACTGGATAGGTGAAAAATAAACCTCTCATTGTAATTTTCTTTTCTTATGATAGTGAATGGTGGTGGGCAGCAAAGAAAATCCATGTGTTAAATGCACCAGGGTAAAGTTTAGGAGACAAGAGTTACTGGTTTTTGGTTTCTTTTTTTCCTTCACTGATTATTTCTTTTGCTACTTTAACCTCTTTAGCCCAAAACCAAGGCATTTCTGAAAATCTGCATCAGCCACAAAATGTAGTGCAGGCCAGCATGTTGCAGTTTTCATGGTATGCTGCCTTCCCCAACCTCTACAGCAGCCTTCTTTAAGAGGCCTTGAAAAGGAGGCACCAAAGCCATCTGCCATGCTCCCATTTTCAGTTCAGTAAAGCTGGAACTATTACTTCCATTGCCAGTATTTCCTGTGGGGATAAAGTCTTGGTTGCTGTTATATGGATGCATGGTACTCACAGATGAGGTCCCTTTCCTAGTAGAAAACTGGTCTTCATACAAATGACTGTACCATTTGTGAAGCTAGCTCTGCACAGGGTAATTTTCACATCTGCACTAGACCATCCATCGCCAAGTTCCCTGGATGGCCAGCAAAGCCACAGAGTCCCCAAACTGGCAGAAATTAGGTATTTTCTTTTCCATGTCTAGTCAAAGTAGCAAAGGTCAACTCTGTCCCCTAACTGGATGCTGCTTCTGGGCTGTGAGGCATAATGTTAACTGTTCACACAGGTGAAATAGCAGCTTCTGAATTGCTGGAGAAAGCTCCTCAGCCAGCAGAGAACCCAACCCCTAAAAGCCAAAGCAGAAAGAGCTCTTTTAAGAGCTCACTTCAGTTTAAGCAACTAGTTGCCCAGTGTAAAGTCAGTGCAGGGAAAGGCCTTACCTTCCAGAGGGCTATTTGGCCCATACGAATCCAGCTCCAGCATGGTCTGGCAGACTAGTATCACTGGGCTGAAGCTACTGCCCCTTTGAGCGTCAGCCTTCCTGGATCCCACTTTTATAGAGAAAGAATTTAATATTAATGGGGCTGTATCCCATAGTTGCACTCAAGTGCCATTATCATTATTAAATGCCATCAGCCTTCGCCTAATTTCCACCCATTATTGACAGATCTAATTCTCCACTAGTCTCAAAAAAGGGAAGGGGCAGCCAGCTTCAGTCAAAACCCGCACGGTAACCTTCTGTCTAGCAAGACACTAAATTACTCCGGTTCTGTGCTGCTGAAGATGCATACCTTGTGCACAGCGTTGTGCTTGGGAAAGCCAAGGGACCAGATCTTTTCAAACCATAAGGAAAGCAAACAAGTTGTACTTGCTTTTTCTACAGAAAATATTTATTTGCAAGAAATGAAAAGCATAACATACTTAGCTACATATATGTTTAGGCTACAAAAGCAGGTAATCTGTTCTTTCATAGAACCAAGGAGACAATTTAAAAAGGAAAACCAGCAATTTCTTTTCACTCAATGGACATGTTTGCAGTGTGAACAACCAGGTGGGACCGTATCCAGATGACAGCGCTTGTACAAAAATAGAGAGGCCATTGAACACAGATACAGAGAGTTAAACAGACTCATGGCAAAAGAACAGAGATACCTGCAGTCAGAAGAGGCTCCAATGCAGAGTTTGGG
>NW_010131425.1:81581-84540 GCF_000699245.1 Pterocles gutturalis | reverse complement strand
AGGCATGGTGGTGTAGGGGGTCTGTGTGCTTTTGCACTAGCATCACTGTCTTTTTCGTCTTAGATGGTTTTAAATGTTTCACAAACCCATACTGTATCCACATGAACAGAGGGAAAGATCAGCTGAAATGCCTTAGGGGTGTCACACGCAGAGTGACTCAGAGTCACAAGGTATTGTTTTGCACGGCCCAAAGCAATGGCCTTGGCCCTGGGTAGTCTTTCTCTTCAAGAGGGTAACACCAGGTAATTTACCCTTGGGGGGTCCAGCGAATCTCAGGGAAACTGTAATGCTGTACTTACATCACAGCGTGGTCCTCTGAGAGCAAACTGCTTCCCTTGGGCATGTTGCTGCACCCCTGCGCGGTTAGGGCAGTAGTGCTCTCATGGAAGTGGGGGTCTTTAGGTCCTCTTCCAGAAGACCAGCTCAACAAATTGCATTCTTTGAGCTGTTAACTCCCAGGGGCCACCTTTTAAGGCTAACTTTCACCATTAAAAAAAAAAAAAAAAAGGCATTCAAAGCCATAACTCCGCAGAACAAAAATTACACCCGAAGATACAATAAAGTGTAAAGTAATTATTTTTTTGTACCAAGCCAGGGCTGTCCTACAGGAAGGCCAAACAATTTATGCATACACACAAAATGACACAGTGCAACAACTTTCAGTCAAAAATTGCTAAACAGGGCAGACTTCAGACAGCTATTCACACTACAGTTTTATGAGTGCTCGGTGATGTGGAATGTGAACGGGTTTCAGAGAGAAACACCTGGATTTTCTGCTGCATCAAGTGGAATGTGCCTGTGGGTTCAGGTAGATGTCTTGATTTAGTGATGCTTACTGCATTTAAAAACCAACTCTGTGCTTTAAGATGCTCACCATGCACACGTGCACAGATACACACTTGCTCATACTTGTTCTTGCTAACTGTACAAATGAAGAAAGTAAGATGCCATCACATCAGCACCATTGGATTAAAATCTGATATGGCAAAGTCAGACACGAGCAGAGTTCTGTTAAAATAAATTGACTACTTGCCTCTGCTTCTCCCTCTCTCCTTTTCTCCTCCCTTAATTATGAGCTACTAAAGTTCAAAAAGATTTTTACCCACTGGCTGGAAGGAAAAATGGTATATACTGTAAAGGTCAGATATGCATAAACAAGATAGTATAGTACTAAAGAGCAAAGGGAAGAGTAAAGCTAAAACAAGGGGGGAACTAATGAAAAAGACTATCATTGCTGATGTACGGAATCAAGAACTAGAAGTTTCCCTGTGACATCAAGAATCCAGTCACTGGACATTTCTTTCATCTTTCCTGTAAGATAGGTCTACAAATCCAGCTTTGCCATGTTTTGTTCTCACCTATTCAGTTACAGTTATTAGAGGAAGAGTATGCAGATGGGCTTTAGGGCAGAGAAGAGACTCCTGGTGGTAAAGAATATCGAAACCCCGTATCAGCATCACAAATGAGAGTTTCCTGCAAGATGCCCTCTTTTCTATGTAGGAAGTCAACTAAGGGTATATACCTTGGCAAAACAGAAAAAGGCCTGGCAGGAAAACCACAAAAACAAATAGCAATTTCCCTGTCAGCCCTGGAGTCTCCAATGGATGCTGATCACCTAAGGAATGCTGTGGTAACTGAGATCACACCCTCAACACATCCCTGAATGCCCACTGTCATGTTATGGGCTATTAGAAAGCTATGATATCCCGGCCCACTGATGAATCTTTACATCTTATTTGTAAACACCTTAACAGGTAAGCCACTTCATTCATTTTTGCAGCCCCTCAAAGTTGTTTATCCTTAACTCCATAGTGCAAAGCAGCAACACATCATAGCACTACACTACTTATATAGGTGAGTATAACTTTTGTAGTTACAAAGTACTGACCTACCACTTCACCTTCAGAATACAAAATGTTCCCTTTCTAATTAGTGACTTGAGAAAGAAATATTTTAGTTACCAAAAATATAAAAATACCCCATATACTTCTGTTCTTAGCTGCATGGGTTTTGTACAATGGCCTCTTGGCATTAGCTAGAATCTAGAGCCCAAATACTCAGTGGAAATCCCTCCCGATATAGCAATTAGTATCATTCATTTACTTAACCTACATCCTAAATGTGTCTAGACAAAATTCACCGCTGATGGTTTGGGGGAATGGGAGCAGAGAGGTGGGTTAGGTACTGGATTTGTGTACCTAAGATTATGAAAAAACAAAACCAAAACCAAAACCAAAAACAAAACCGAAGAAAAGTGTTAATATTCATTTTTGCTCTATATTAGAAAAATCAAGGATACATTGAGACACACTGTTACACTGAGAGATATGGAAGAGGTGCCCTGCCAGTATAAATCAGACCTGCGGCGTCCAAAAGCGGTGAGAAGTGTGCTGCATTGTATCAGCTGGGATCCGGCCTAAGAACCTCAGCCTAATCCATTATTAGGCTGTGCTGCTGAAAAATATTGAATGGTAGGGATGAAATAAGAGAAATGCAGCAAAGAACTATAAATAGCCTGGGGAAAAAAAAAAACAAAAACCAAAAACCAAAACCAAACAACATTATCTACACACTGGTAACAAGGTTAGAACTGTCACATGCCCTGTGCTTGATACTTTAAAAATATATATATAAAATAATGCCCTACATTCCTTAGTAGCTTATCTCACTAGAAGCAAAGACCCAGCAGATCTAGACATGCTTTAAAGCTATGGGCCAAAAGGTAAGTTTACTAGTGTGTATAAAATTGTGCTGACAAGCAGCATAACATTACAGCTGAAGACTCTACAGATCCCTTAAGTCCTCTAGTGGAAACGGCAATTAAGTAGCACATAAGGCCTTTGCCTGCCCTGTCCATACACACACATTATTCTACAGCACCAAGTCACTGATCACTGGAAAAAGTATACTGGCAGAGCTGAGCTAATTAAAAGCACTTAAACTGGCAACCTCCCTGAAT
>NW_010131425.1:80349-81550 GCF_000699245.1 Pterocles gutturalis | reverse complement strand
CTCCCCTCCCCCCGCCCTTAACACCGAACACATACAGCTGCCTCTCCGCGTGGTCTGCAGTGCATCAACATTCACGCTTGAACTGCTGAGGCTGGCAGTGCAATTGCACACGTCCTGCCTCCTCTGTTCCCCTGCTAGGTACGTAACACGGACATAAGCGACCCCTGGAGACAGCAAGGTCCTTGTCACATAACAGCCTGTGGGTAGGTGATGACAGGAGATCCTCTGGCCCCTAGTATCTAGCAGAGAAACCTGTTCTCTTAAGGCCCCTGAAGAAACATGATCACAAACATACCAAAGTAAAGCAAAGGTTTTCCTTATCATAAAGAAGTAATGTTTAATATCATAAATCCCCAAGCAATGTGTGTGCTAGGTCAAGAGATTCCCCAAAAGAGTACCTAAAAATAACTTAAAGGATTACACAAATTAAGATTATAGAAGTAGAATATCAAACAGTTACAAGAAATTTGGTATTGCCATACTGGTTTGAATGAATTCGTTCAGAGGCCTGACCCAGCCTGTGGCCAGTTTAAAATGCTCCAGATGAAAACATGACTATGCACCAATGAGACCTGAACTGTCACGCCCAAATTAAGGAAACAAAATGTCAAAGCTTTAATGGTGACTAGTGCAGTAGGTTTCAGGGCAGGGGGAGTTGTTTGGGTTTTGCAAAATTGGCTGTCCTTTAAGTATTGAGGAATAATTCCATTCTGGTTTTAATACAGTCAAGTCAGCTGTATCTGCAATGGTAGGTGATCCATTTAACTGATAATGGACATGAGCTCAGGCAGAACAGCCTCCTACTTAAACACAGCACAAACCGCAAGACTAATAAAAGCCATGTTGTGCTCGACAGCCTGGGCTCTTCTTTGCAGAAGACTTAAGCATTCAGTTGCCCTCACAAGTGGCAAACCATGTGTGCTCTGAAAATAAAAAGACTATTTAAGGCATTTTCTAAGCTATGACCTTGCCCACTTATGCTGACCAGCCATATGGTAGTGGAAGGGTCAGTCCCAGCCTTCTCCTGTCACTTTGCTGACCTCATGTGGTTGGGAAAAAAAGCCAGCCCTTGTGGCACCCTCAGTGGCACCTACCAGTGTTCACTATTTATGTGAAGCCTTAAATCATTGCTCAAAAAACCCCATACAAAAGTAATTGATGGGTGCTGGAATGATGCAGAGGACCCAGCAGGATCACTGTA
>NW_010131425.1:67670-80318 GCF_000699245.1 Pterocles gutturalis | reverse complement strand
GGGAAAGAGGCTTTAGGGAGGAGACTGACCCATGCCAAGAAGAAGGCAACACTTGCAAAATACACTACTATGGTATTTCTCCTCTCATTGCTACCAAAGGTAAAATAATAAAAAGGCACTTGCATAGAAGAACAGGGCATTACTTAGAAAGCACGTCAGTACACCAAAACTCATTACAACTTCATGGAGTCAGGTACATGTTTCACTGCCTCTAGTGTAAAACACCTTCTTAAAATGGCACAGTGGGGACCGATCCACAGCCTGCTGTAACCCACCAAATTCTTTCCATTAATTTTGAGTCAGGCCTGAGGGCGCAAAATAGGATACCGAAGGAAGAAAGTCTAAGGAGAATGAAGAACAAGAAAGGAGATGATGTGGCAGCTGCTGTAATAAAATACAAATCTGATATTTTACAAAATAGAATACTTGCAGGAAATATCAACTATACATGGTAAAAAATTACTTGTAAGGCTATGTTAGTTTTTCCCTTATTTATCTTTAGGAAAAAAAAAAGAAAAAAGAGCTTCAAAATTGTGTATTCATGCTAGCCTGCTGAATTAGGATTTTCACATTAAATCCATCCTCAATGCAGTCTGAGCGCCCTTCTGTGCAACAAGAAAAAACCCTGCTTAAATCCTGGGGTAGGTTCGACTGTGCCACTCCAAGGACAAACTGCAAGAAGCACAGCTTGGGCAAAGGCACGACCAGGGCACTGAGAGAAGGAAGACCCTTAAAGGCCAACAGCTACATGGGACAAGGAGGAAACAAAGCAGGGAGAAGAGTACTGGACCAGGATCAGACCTGAATACTGCTCTTGGCATTTCCACTGAACTTGGGCCAGTCACTTCACCTCCCTGTATGCCCGTCTCTCTTTTGCCTTGTCTGCTGCCTACATACTTAGTTCCTCAGGTCAGGAGCTGTCTTGCCATACAGTCAATACAGTAGCTACCACCTCCAGGCCTGAACTGTGCCTAGCTGGGGCTACCAATATCCCTTATTTTTTCAGCTAAGCAGTTGGTTTAAGATCACATCTCTGGAAAAGGAGGTAAGAGGAAGGTAAGACCCATGGCTTTATTTTAGGGCAGTTCAAGTCTGGCGGGGAAGGAATGGGTGTTAGTGATATTTGTATGTCTGATTTTGGAGTTTGCCCAGACCACTTGCAGGGTTAGGGAAGCTCAATTCTCTCCATTGCAACTGCTTGAACAAAATGTTGCAAAGCTAATAAATACTATTTACAACAGTAACAGGAAGATGGCAAGGAAAGGAAAATGCAGCACAATCTGAGAACGGGTCTACGTAAGAAATTCCATCAAGGCATCTAGAAGCCAATAAATTAAATCCACATGGTCCTCTCAGGAGGCACTTCTGGTTTAAGCCTTACATTGATTTAGTTTGTTGGGAAGAAACTGATTTAAGCTAAACATATTAGCCTTAAGCAGACTAAAGGACATCCACCCAAAACATTGCATAAATTTAACAAAACCTGCTTTCTAAACAGATTTAGTTAAACTAGTGTAATTCTCCCACACAGACAAAGTGTGACAAGACAGCGACTGATCTTTGCTTCAATTCCACAAGGGTGGAAGGAGTAGGGAAGCCTACTAGGATTGTTTTCAACCCAGAGAGAAACCTACCCCACTAAATGATAAAGGGGCTGCAGGGGAGAAGAGAGGAAGAGCTAGGGGAGGACAATTCAGCGGCATCATCCATCATCGCCCACCCCTCTCCTGTCTGTGCTGTTAACCCCACAGTATCCAGGGCCCATTCTTGTCCCTTCAGAAGCAGACTACACAGCATGCTTCTCAATCCCCCCAAGAGGCTCAGGTGCTGTAGATCAGTAGGCACAGAGCTGTGGCTAGATTCTGAGCAGCGTTATGCTGCATTTCCTCTTTCTCTCAATTCCCTCTCCCAAGAAACCTATCACCCACATACTCCCATCAATTCTACATATTCCACTCTTCTACAGAATGTCTTTGTGCTCAGATTAGGATGTGTGCATGCACGCACACATACCCACCAGCCACCGGCACACTGCTGGCATCATCTGCCATCATAATTCAATCCTCCTCTTGCAGTATCAGACAGGAGAGGAATAAAAGCAAAGACAGGGACTTTGTGTGAAGTGAGGAAGGGAGTTACAAAGATGAGAGATCCCATCTGCAGTCACAGCCTCACCAGTCAATGCAGAAGTTGAACTCCCTCTCTTTTGTGCTTTGGTTCACTGAGGATGACAAGTCAGGGGGACTTTGGTTGAAAATATGTGGGAAAAAGGGAAGTCAAGAAAAAAGGCCTTTTTATTTTTAAGAGGTGGCATTGACTCTTCTATCTATTTCAATTATCTTCAGTGTTTCATTTCCTTCTAGTTCGGAGTTGACTCTGCGGGGAACAAAAAAACCAAACCAACAACGGTTAATGCTAATAGTAATTTTTAAAAGCACATATCCTGCTTGAATTCGCTAATGCTAAAAAGGCACTCAGGATTTACCAGGTACTTGTCAGTTGGAGTATGGTAACACACTGAATTAGTCATCTCTTTGACTCTAGGTATAACTTTGACACAAGTGCTCAGAAGGCATACTTGGGGTGATATGGCTCATCCTAGCCCTCAGAATAGCATGCTTCCAAACAAAATCCCTCTTTGCACTCTTTGGTGTGCTTGCTCCTGCTTGTTAGCAGAGTCCAAAACCTGGGCCAACAGGACAGTGGCAGGACAAGAAAAGGTAGAGTGGAAAGAATACTGCACCCACGTATTTAAACTAGTGAATCTCCCTCTTTGCAGAGGGCGCAAAAACTTACATTTACGCTAAAAAAAATATTATGAAGGAGCTCTGTGTTAAGTAGTTCAGATAACTTTACAGGTCTGTCTCTTAACACTGAGTCCTGCAAACTTTCCACAGTGATGCTTTAGAGTAAGATCTAAAAGAAGCTCCAGCTCTTCACACCCTAACCTCACAGAAAGTCCAGTGAGTCACAGCCTCACACTTCCACCCAACTGACAAAAGCTTATTCCTTTAGGAGACACAGAAGTAAGCGCTTAAAGAAGTGGGCAGGCACAACTAACAGGCTTACAGGAGTTAGGTTTCTGGCAGAAGCACTAAGTTTGGTAGCTGTATTACTACAATATTGTTGCAACCACTTGTCCAGATTAACAATAACTTTGGTCTCTATCTGGAGAGCTTATAGGCAAACTCTTACTTCATGTTTCACAGTTCCCAGCACAGCTGAGCCCCTAGTCTTACTGCTGGCCTCCAGGCACAAATGACAGTGATGCTGAACACCCATATGACAAACAGCCCACCCTGCACTCACCTGTGCTGCTGCAGGCCCAGCAGCACCGATTTCTCTAGCCGTGTCTCGTTGGCTATCATGAACTGCATGATATCATCCTGCTGTGTTCCTGGCATGGCTTCCAGGGACAGCGCTGTGTACTTGGAGGTGTCTGCTTGCCTGTCATTGCGATCTGCAAAGGAGATCGGGCTTGACGACTCCTCCAGTTGGTGAGGCTCTTCATAAATTAGCAGACTCCTTGACCTCACTGCATACAAAGACAGAAGGCAATAAGAGATGAGAAACAGGCAGCTCAGAGAACAGCCCTGGTCATTTCAGGAAACAGAAACCATCAGAGCAGAACTTAAGCTGCAAAGGTCTTTTCATAGTGATTAACTGGTAATCTGATAGCGGAGGAATATACCACAGCAATGGTGCAAGGCAGGGATCAAAAAGCTCTGAATTATTCACAAAACAAGAACAAAATTAAACAATCACTTTGATAATATATGTTGAAAGCAACTGGTTCATTATGGGCATATAATACTAACAGTTTCCCACTCAGTTCTTGGACTCTTTGTTGACACTTGCGAAGGACACACCAGCTGATATCAGTTGCTCATTTTAACAGCATGAACATTTGCTACCGTGTAGAAATCCCACTACCTTTTACAGACCACTAGCTTTAGTTCCACAAACAGAAACAAAACTGCTTTAAACAGAAGTACCAAGCAGGCTAGTGGGGAAAGGCTTTGCCTGTGTCTATGAAGTCTTCTGCCACCAGAACAGCTTGCCAGGCTATCCTTTGAAAGACACAGGTATATCAAGAAATGTCTCACTAAGGTGCAGAAAAGCAAGGGGTGCTTGAGAAGGGGGGTTAGGGATGGGGGTGGAAAACAAATACTGAAGCACAACCAAGCAGGGAGCAAGACTGGGACAGTTGTCACTTACCAATGGAGTCTGTGTAGGACTCTGGCGAGGAATGCTGCCTGGGCAACACCATCTTTGTAGCAGAAGGATATGGCCCATAGCTCTGAGAGAAGCTGCCAAAAACTACTGCAAAGCACAGCACCACCATCTGGCAAAGGGAGGATGCAGAAGAGATAAGTGCACTAGCTCTTGGCACACACGTGCACATGAAAACTAAGAATCAACACAAAGCAGATCTTTGTTTTTTCAGAACAAATAATATGAGGCTATTTCATCACTACAGACAGTGTCTCTTTGCAAAGGCACATATATAATAACAATTCAGTGTTTAAAGGGGCAGATTTCAGCGCTGGAGTTTGTTTTCAATGTCTGCCACCATTTTGGCCTGTAGCATTATTTACTCCCAAAGTTGAAAAGCAGACACAACCACCACGTGTGTTTTACAGATGCTGTTGGGAATTTCCAAAGTTATTTCTGCTGCTGGCCCCAATCTTACTTTGAAGTGAGAGAGAAGCTGGCAGACTAGAAGAACAATTCAGGCCTTGAGAATCATCTCCATCAATTTATAGCACTATACAGTACAAAGGGAACTCGCTGGCTGAGAGTGAGTGTAAGGAGGGAAAAGGGAAGCTTCATTCTAATCCTTTTCTTATGTTGACTACTTTCACTGAAATAGGCCAGAGGCAGATTTATAGCCTTAGTCATATTTTTATTTGGACAAGCAAGTTTATTTTTACTGGTATCAAAAGGACTAGGCATCAAAGGTCACTCTCGTTTCCATTTTACAACTCTAGACACCATTCTCACATAAAGTATCGTACGAAATAATAAAACAGGTCATTCAGACGAGCAGTGCTCCTTCTTTCATCACTGCAGCATCCAATCAAAAGCAGAGGCCCAGTGTTCTCTAGAAACTAATGCCTTCCCACAACCATTAATCATCAGCCAGGAGTCTCACCTATCTCAAAATTAATTGTAAAATTTTGAAAAGAAGTTTCCCAACCTGAGAATTTGCAAGTGAGGGGCTTCACAGAACAAGGGGTGTGCCTTTGAGCAGAAGAGAATCTCATTCCCCTACAATTCCCAGCTTTAGGAATACTCACCATAAGACAGGTCCCTGTCTGCGTGCTAGCTGCCTTACACGAACGGGACACTTTCCCAGCAACCATGGCTTGGAGTCTCTGCAACTGCTGCAGAAGTGTTCTGGAAAGCAAAGACAACAGAAAAGCATCAAATGCACTGATCTACTTGCTGGTTAAACAGCTTTGTGCTTCAAATTCCACAACTGGCAATAATACAGCATTTATGACAAAGTACAGATCATTAAAGTCCTCTCCTTGAAGTTAGTAGCAAGGAATGTTTTTAGTTTTACAAGATTTTTACATGTGTTAGCAGTGGACCTTTCAAAAAGATCTTTTGGCTTTCCCTCAACTGGTGTCCCTGAACAATTAATTCTTCAGCACCTTCAGAAGGTTCTTACAAATCAAAACTGTATTTTCAATGTTTCTACAAGAAACAGTTCTGGTAAGTGTACAAACAATTGAAACTGCTCTACCTGCAAGTGACTAGATGCATATACAACCTGGTTCTCAGCAGGAGTTTCACCATTGTGTGAAAAGGTGCAGAAGCAAGTTTATAATGGCTCTAATTGGTTCTAGAGGTATACCACTACCTCTTTTTTCTGAAAACCTGCTGTACAGTGGTTTGGACCACATGCTGGACCATTTTCAATGGGAAGGTCTTAAAGCTAGACATAGGCACAGACTTCATTTCTCATAAATTAATTTATTAAATAAAGCGCTCTGCTATTTGCTGAAACCTCCAGGAGTTGACAAAAATCACAGATGCTTGAAGTGGCTACTCTGATTGTGTCTTTCAGAGGTCCTGTCCATGAAGAGGTCCCAACCACAGTGGGAATTCTGTTCTGGTTGGAGTTAACAGTCCAAGACCAGGAAGGTATTCTGTCTTCCTGGATATTTTTCTTTTGCTGTATCATCATCAATTACTACAGTTAGGATACTATCAATTTACATGGGAAATTATCTCAAAGAATGATTGATATAGGGTTTTCACAGCAGTTTTCATTTTGTTTTCATTAAAGCTTTTTAGCAGACAAGCAGTAATCAAAATACTTGCCCTCCAAATATAGTACAATTTTGCAACAGGATGTTAACTTTGCTCTTTGTTTCCAATTTTACTTTTCATTTTGCCTGTAAGTCTCACAACCTGTTGTGGAGGGTAACCCCTACAAAACTCCAGGCAACAGCTTTGGAGGCTGTGACGTCAAATGCTAAAGCAAGAGGCAAGGTTAGGATGTCAGAGAAAATAGAAGGATTATTTTAAGATCAAACTGCCTAAAAGCTAATTGTAGGACAGACCCAGAGGTGCCTTCACAGCTCAATATACACTTGTCTGCCTATTATTATAGATTTTTTTAATCATCAATTCTCATTGCTAATTAGGGTTTAATGAATTCAAGGACTTCAGGAATGCATTCTGAAATGAGCACAAGGCATGCTCACAGCACAGATTTATCTGGGCCAGCAGATCCTTCTCAACTTATTAAGGAAGGATGTCTTGCAACCTCTTGAGAGCATGTCTTATTCTGCCATATATTAAAAAAAGAAAGTGATTTGTGTTATTCAGTCCTTTATTCACTATTAGAGAGACCGCAGGCAAACTAAGAGATGAAAACACTGTCCATCATGTAAATGAGACCATCCAAATTCCCTGCTGCCTTCTGCATCTTTCCTCGATTCCTCCTCCCATCCACTACATGCCGTAGGGTTCACTAAGAATTGTGTACATGGTATGTATCACTTTGCAGCATAGAACGTGCTGCATGCAGTATTCCCACCATATCCCACCAGCTACGCTACACAGCAATGCCTTTTTAACCCTGCCATGTCTGTGCTATTATAGAAGATTTTTTTTCCCCTGTTTCAGGCCTGAGTCACTGGGCTCAACACAGAACAGCTCTGGGAAGTGAGGAGAAAGGAGCTCTCCTCCTCCCCAGCTCGGGGGCTGGCAGCAGCAGCAGCCCTGAAATGCTGATCACACTTGCCACTTTTTGCGGTGGCGTCAGTGAGAAAACAGCTAATGGCTGGTGAAGAAATCAACAGAGAAGAGGCAATTCCCCTCATTTTGCTCAGCTCTGCCTTTCTGTATCCAATTTAAAAAACCTGCTGGGCAGAGTGGGCCCAGAGAGCTGATTCCAAAATGCTCTTTTTGGAAAGTGTAATTAGGCAGCTTTTCTGAGATCTCACATACACAGAGATAAAATGTCTTTCTCCCCCAAGTAATTTATCTGTTTGAGCAGAGCTACTGTCTTCTTCTCAGCAGCCAAGGACTCAGTGCTGGGAGCCGACAGGATACAGGTGCATTTTCAAACTAAGAGCAGGAGCCAAGGCAAGAGCAAGAAACAAGTTTGTTTGTTCAAATATTATAACAGTTTACCCTGCCACTGCCAAAATGGGGCACTCCTTGGTGCTTTTATCCTCTGTTTGAATCTGGAATGGTGGAAGACTGGATTCCAAGGTCAAAAGATCTCTTCCCATGCAAAAGCTGCCTTCATTGTGACTGGATGGCTGCAGGGATGATCTGGACTAAGAGAGGGAAAAGGAGCAGCTCTTTGCCCTGTAGAACTGGAACTTAGGTTAAATGAAGATGCTCCCTCTAAATAGCAGCAGGAAGGCCACGAAAGCTTTTAGTGAAACACATTGCCTGTGGCTACGGCCTAACAGGAGAAAACGCAATCCTAAGGCAGCGTGCTTAGTGGGGTTTGCACCCACAGGGATTATTTTCACTGTGTCTGACACATTTCCCAGTGATATTCAATTAGAGGGTCACCTCCATAGGAAGTGTGAACGTGCTTTCACGCTTTTCCCTGCCAATGGAAGCACCTCATAGGAAAGCTGTAAAGTGACTGAAGACTCCTGCTCTCCCTTCCACACACTGCCAGCAAATTCACTCTGCCTATGATGTCTTGTTTTCATGTGCACCTTCACGTATTCATCTTCAGAAGAGTCCTTTTCACTACCAAGGTAAGGAACAAGTAAAGAGTTCCCCTCTGCTCCCATTGATGCTTTGATTAAGGAGAGGAAATTTGTCACTCCAGGACATAGCCACCTGGGAGGCTTCCTCAATTTGGTGTTTATGTTTAAAATCCAACATTGGTTTAAATAAAAACGACAGCTTCTAAAAGACACCAAACACTGTTTATTTTAATCAAGACTTTTCAGAGAATTTATCTACTTGGTGAGGAACAAAATCTAATTTTTATAAGGAGAGAGAAAAATAACTGTGTCTTCCAACTCTACACACAGATTCCTTCTCTGCCTGTCCTATTTATAGAAAAGAGAGCAAATCCAAAAGTAAGGTTTCCACTGAAAGACCAGAACATCTCAAAGCAGAAAAAAATCCACAATTTTTCCTCATTTGAATTACAAAGAAAAAATCCAGCTATTTTTCATCAAAGATGTTTCAGCATAAAAACACTGTCCTGCTGCTTTGAGAACAAGGAGTTGCTCTAGGGCTGCCACGCTTTGTCAGCTTTTATAGGGGTGGTCTTAAGTGAAGCACAAGATATCTCACTGCAACTTAAATCCAGATCCTTCACTCCTTGAAAATGGCTTTACGCGCCTCAAATAAAGGAACATCCATGCAAATCAGTGAAGTCTGGCAGCTTTGGTGCTGATAAACCTCTGGTGGGTCAGACTGATATGCAACTTGAACTTTAGGTGACTGCTCAATAGCCTGTCAGGAGCATGAGAAATGGAAGAACATCCCAATTGTATTTATAAAGCCACTGCCTTTACGGTGCCTGTCAGAGTGGAGATCTACGCAACTTGCTAGTCATTACTCCATGGGAGCAACCCTAGCAGCTACTTGCATGCATTGTCCGTCCCTGACACTCTCAACCATAAACTAATTGGATCCTATGTCTATCCTTTCTCCAGGAAAAGTGATCATCAAAATATTTACAAACATACACTCAATAGAAGCGTAAAAGCAAAACTATTTCTCATATGCCATATAGAATACCAGATGTTTCAATACTGTCTTTAACCCCAAATAGCCATGGCTCCCAGCTAGACAACGCTGGTGTCAGAGACCATACTCAACTCCCTAGATCACTGGCAGTTTCAGCCTTCAGTCCCAGTGCCAAAACGTGAGTGGATTAAGCCTTCTTGGTGACTGGGACAAGTCAGTTCAACTCTTAGTGCCAGCTTCTTCTCATGCCCTTTGCTTCTTAAAACAGCAGTACCCAACATGTCCAGATGCTACAGAAACCAATGAGAGCCTGGCTCACTTGTGGCTACAAGGCATAGCAGATATGCATGTAATAATGTATTTCCTTAGTTTTGAGAAAACTGCCTAGAAGGGAACTTAGATGGCTTTAAGGGGTTGAGTCACATAAATTAGGAGAGGAACCGTATGCTAGTGTTCTAATACTAAAGATGCCAAAAATGCTGCAGTCACCCACTCAGAGTAATGAGAATTTAAAACTCCCCTGCATCCCGATTCCCATACTAGCTACTATGAAGAAAATTAACTCTATCCCAGACAAAACCAGCACACAGTGACAGGATGCTGTGAAGACAAGTTCTGAAATATTTGAGCAGTTTCTGGATGCCACATCAAAGCTCTGTGCAAATACAGATCCCCAGCCTCCTGCCTTACCTTTTAAGATGCATAAACTTCAAGGGAAATGCTTCTGGATGCAAAGGTTTTGACCACATTTGCACCTTTTACATCTTTTCAGATTCAGAATTCCAGGCTAAGACAGGCTCTCCGGGAAGATTCTTCTAAATTTTTTCATGTTACTGAGAATACTGTAGGAACATTTTTACCAGAAGAAATTCTAGTGTTTCCATGGTTTGGAGATAGATTTTGAAACGCAGTCAGGGTTTTCCTAAAGGCTTAGGTATGTATCTGTGCAAAATGTGTTCTATATATAGAATAACATGCTCTAAAAAACTGATTGCACATACTGAAAAGAAACTCTTCTGTTCAATAGTTGTATGTTTTGGAAATTGCCCTTCAGTTCCTCTCAACTCCAGCCAGACTATAAAAACATGATACTGACTGACACCACATATATGTGCATGAGCTTTTCGCTAAGCAGCTATGGCCCCGTTTTCCAACAAGGTTAAGAAACAACTTTGTCTTCATCCACACTGAATGCATGAACATTTTTACATCTAATCACAGCTCTTATTTTCCTGTTATATTTCTTCCATTCTTACAATTTTTCACAACAAAAGAACAGCTCTAATGTTTGTAGATCTACTTTTAGATAAGACCTTCAATGACATCTTCATTTTTTCAACTGCATTGAACACTCAAAGTTGCCACTAAAGTCAACTGGGACTTTGCTTTGGGCATATTAAATAAGATACACACGTGTATGCCTGTGTGCTAGGTACTCTGAGAAAGAAAGTCCTAAATATTTAAATTTGGGCATCCAACAGTAAACTGACACTGCATAATTTTGACCATCACTGCTTTGAACTTTGATTCCTGACTGCACATAGGAGATGGACGTACCAGCTTGTGCTGGTTTTGGCTGGGGTAGAGTTAATTTTCTTCACAGTAGCTAGTATGGGGCTGTGTTTTGGATTTGTGTTCGAAACAGTGTTGATAATTCTGGGATATTTTAGTTATTGCTAAGCAGTGCTTATGCAGAGTCAAGGCCTTTTCATCACCCCACCAGTGAGTAGGCTGGGGATGTGCAAGAAGTTGGGAGGGGACACAGCTGGGACAGCTGATCCCAACTGACCCAAGGGATATTCCATACCATATGATGTCATGCTTTCCTGAAGATGGCTGCACACCTGCCTGCTGATGGGAAGCAGTGAGTGAATTCCTTATTTTGCTTTGCTTGTGCGTGTGGCTTTTGCTTTTCCTAGTAAACTGTCTTTATCTCAACCCGTGTTGGATGCCAAAAAGGACTGTTATGGTTTAACCCCAGCTGGCAGCTAAGCACCACACAGATGCTTACTCATTCCCCTCCCCCCCCGCAGTGTGAAGAGGGAGATAAACAGAAGAGTAAAAAGTGAGAAAACTTGTGGGTTCAGATAGTTGCACAATTATACACTAAATAAGAAAAGTAGTTCTTTGGGGTTAAGGTGAAAAAACACAAAGTAGTATGTTACATAATTCAGGCTTGAGGAAAGCAAGCACTTTTACAAATTTCTTAGTACTTCATTTTGAAGCCTTAACAGATTTTAGGTACAGTTTGCATCTAAATAGCCAAAACAGCATCAGCATGAATTACAAGAATATCTGTGCAGAGGGTCAAGAACATCTGCTTCTCTGCAGGAGATTACAAATCAATATCAATGCGATTTCAGAGGGAAGAAAACAATGCAACTCATCCAACAAACCCAGAGAGTGAAGGATTTAGAGATAATATCACTTAGCTAAATATCTTTAGAGTATTTAGCATGAGAGAATTAAGATCATTAAACAATAGTGAAGACGTTAAAGTTCCTGTCTAAAAGGAGGGACAATACCAACAAAGCTGTTCTCACAACTGCATCCACAACAACTCCAAAATGAAAAGAGCTTGTCAAATTTAGCTGAACTGGGGAGAACAACCACTCAGGAACACATTGTCCCTGAGTGGTTCATCCACAGCTGCACCTTTCCTTAGAGCAGCTGGCTTCAGCACCTCTTGGGACAGATCCTGGGAGAGAAAACTCTACTCCACACCTACACAACAATTCCTGGTTCTTCTATATACAACTCTGGAGGAAGATACAGGAGGCACAGAAATGGCTTGGCTCTCTTCAAATAAGCAGCAGATGTCTTTATGCATGAGCAGCATGTGGGAGACTCTCCAGCAAATTACAGTGCTACAGGGTCTGGCTCCATGAAATTAGAGATTGGATCCGGAGATCAGAAACAACACATGCCAATCAATTAGCAATACATTGGCTGCCAGACAAGCTCTAGGGCCATTTTCCACGATTGTGGGTCTTATCTTCAAAACCCAGCCTCCTCCCACACTTCAGTGCTATCCAGCATGTTCAGTGGTAATATTCAACGATCACTACAAATGCCTCTGATTCAAAGGTGTTAACAGTGGGCTTATCTAGTACCTACTCACTGGAATTTGCCATCATTAGAAAACACACCAAGCATAAGCCATGACTGACATGCCACTCTCAGCTAACATCCGATTAAAAGCTCAGCTATTGAACATTTTCTGCCACATGTCCTTCGAGAAAGCCACCACTGAGTCACCCATTTCTTTGGAAATGAAGAAACGAAGAAACACGCAGTTTATTTTTCCCCTCCAAATGAAGGGAATTCTGGGATGCGAGTCAGTTAGAAAGGTGTGCAATAATTTCAATGCCACCTCGTAGTCCAGAAGGAACTAATAATGATTCCTGAGCTTCAGCACTGTAATTTCTGGAAGTGTCATGCTCCAGGTCAAGGTCTCCT